>NC_088235.1:101682023-101982023 GCF_036934945.1 Oncorhynchus masou masou
TGTCATTCTATTCTTAAGGCCTCCTCTGTGCCAAAGTGGAGGTAACAATGACGAGTGGCAAAAAATAAGTGAACCTAAAAAGGTTCTTCAGTTGTCCCCATAGGAGAACCCTCTTTGGTTGCAGGTAGTATCCTTTCCACAGAGGGTTCTACATGGATCCCAAAATAGTTCTACCTGGAACCAAAAATGATTCTCTCCCTAGAACCAAAAATAGTAATCCTATGGTGACTGTCAAAAGACCATTTGGAACCTTGTTTTCTAAGAGTATTTGGAACCTTGTTTTCAAACAATATATTAATAGAACTTCTGCTCAACTTCATTCAACAACAGCATCCCTCCATTCAACATAAAGGTTGGCTTTGTCACCTTTGTGAGAGGATACAGTACAAAGTGCATTTTTTTCCTTTTAGGCCCCTAAACTTAATCATCAATGAATGGAGCAATAATGGACACAAGCCAAAGAGTGAGATCCAATCTGTGATGTCACATGTCAGTAATTGGTGAAATCAAACACCAGCTGGTGCTCAGGGATGAATACAGAAGCTCCTCCTGCAACAGTGCAAGTCAAGGCACATGCAGAAACTACCACCTGGCAACCTCCTCCCTGAGTCAACACCATTATTTGTGTATGAGTTAACAAAATATAGTCTTTTAAAGTGAGATTTTCACTGGACACTTACTTTAAGCTTCAGGGATGAATTATGTACTTTGGTACACTCTAGAACCTAAAAAAGTTATCCGGCTGTCCCCATAGGAGAACCATTTGAAGAACCCTTTTGGGTTCCATGTAAAACCCTATCCACAGAGGGTTCTACATGGAACCCAAAATAGTTGTAGCTGGAACAAAAAGGATTCTCCTCTGGGGATGGCCAGAGAACCTTTTTGGAACCATTGTTTTCTAAGAGTGTAATATTTAGCTAAGAATGTAGAAACAAAACCTGAGAGGAAATCTGTGTGATATTTCATAAGTGATTCATTTGAGTTTTGTAAACATCAGACACTGACAGTGGTTATTATACAGGTCAAGCTCCTGTGGATTTGGTTTACACTGATTAGGTGGGAGAAAAAGTAACTAATTTACTCCTGCTCCTGAAAGAAGTTACAATACCGTATGTACAGTGTCTCCAGAAAGTATCCATACCCCTTAACTTATTCCACATGTTGTTCTGTTACAGCCTGAATTCAAAATGGGTTAAATATATTTTGTTCTCACCCATCTACACACAATACTCCACAATGAAAAAGTGAAAACATGTTTTTAGACATTTTAGCAAATGTATTGAAAATGAAATACAGATGCTCCCGAGTGGCGCAGCAGTCTTAGGCACTGCATCACAGTGTTGTGGCATCACTACAGCCTTGGTTTTGATCCTAGGCTGTGTCACAACAGGCTGTGACCGGGAGTCCCATAGGGCGGGGCACAACTGGCCCAGCATCGTCCGGAGTAGGGGAGGGTTTGACAGAGAGGGCTTTGCTTGGCTCATGGTGCTCTCGCAACTCTGTGTAGCAGGTCAGGAGCCTGCAGGCTGACCTCTGTCGTCAGTTGAATGGTGTTTCCTCTGACACATTAGTACAGCTGACTTCCGGGTTAAGCGAGCGGGTGTTAAGAAGCGCGGCTTGGCGGGTCAAGTTTCGGAGTCCACATAACTCTCCCAAGCCTGTTGCAGCGATGAGACAAGATAGTAAAAGTTGGTTGTTGATCACTGCTTGACAGCCATTTTCAGGTCTTGCAATAGATTTTGAAGACGATTGAAGTCCAAACTGTAACTAGGACACTCAGGAACATTCAATGTCATCTTGGTAAGCAACTCCAGTGTATATTTGGCCGTGCGTTTTTGGTTATTGTCCTGCTAAAAGGTACATTTGTCTCCCAGTGTCTATTGGAAAACAGACTGAACCAGGGTTTCCTCTAGGATTTTGCACGTGCTTAGCTTTATTCCATTTCTTTTTATCCTAAAAAATCCCTAGTCCTTGCCAATGACAAGCATACCCATAACATGATGCATCCACCACCGTGCTGAGTTAGGAGGACTCCTGTATATGTGTGGTGACTGGGTGTATTGATACACCACCCAAAGTGTAATTAATAACTTCACCATGCGCAAAAGGGATATTCAATGTCAGCTTTTTTTCTACCAATAGGTGCCCTTCTTTTTGAGGCATTGGAAAACCTCCCAGGTCTTTGTGGTTGAATCTGTGTTTGAAATTCACTGCTCGACTGAGGGACCTTACAGATAATTGTATGTGTGGGGTACAGAGATGAGGTAGTCATTCAGAAATCATGTTAAACACTATTATTTCACACAGAGTGAGCATGCAGCTTATTATGTGACTTGTAAAGCATAACAAAGTGGTTGAATACTTATTGACTCAAGAGATTTCAGCTTTTCATTTTTAATTAATTAGTTAAAATGTCCAATTACATAATTCAACTTTGAAATTATGTGGTATTGTGCCTAGGAAAGCAACACATGTTAAATTATGTGAATACTTTCTGAAACGACTGTATCATACAACGATTAGAACTTTACGTTACCCCCATTAAAATGGGCCCTCTTAATTTAAGAAGAAAAGATAATGCTCACAATTTTCCACAAGAACAAGTTTTGACCCACTTCCACCATTCCTCCAGGTTGACCCATTACCCTAGAACAAACATGGCTCTGTAAGTCAGTCAGCCCGTCAGTGACAGGGCTGAGAGTCATACCTCCCTCAGCCTCTCTCTCTCTCTCTCTCTCTCTCTCTTTACCCCAGCCTCTCCCTCCCTCAGCCTCTCTCTCCCTGTGTCTCTCTCTCTTTCTCTCAGCCTCCCTCTCCCGCTCAGAAAGCTAGTGCATATGGTTTGATGTTTAGGGAAGATGATGGCGCTGGAGAGGAGACAGAGCAGTTCCTGCCTCAAATCCCCAGGTGGAACCCAGGGAGCTCCTCAGCTCAACAAGCCAAAGAGCCAGGCTCTTTGAAAGAAGCACAGAGAGAAAATGTCCAGCCATCACCATCTAAAAATTCCAGAGGGACCAACTGAGGACAGTATATGGCTCTGGATCATAGAAATCTGTATTATTAATGATGTAGGGTAACATTCATCTTATGGTGGGTTAGGTGCTGTGGTGCGTTTGATAGTTGTTGTACCACGGAACGGACCGGAGCTATCCTTTTGCAGCAGTGTGTAAAGTCAAGTACTGTTTTCCCATCAAAGGAAGTCTCTCTGAGGACAGAGGAGCACGTGCTCGGATGTGACTCTGCATTTACCATCATCGCAGGATAGTAATGTCTTGACCAGAAGTTTTCCTATACCTTCATGAAAACAAGTGTTGAAGTGCTGCCTAATATCCAACATCACCGATGAGTTACAAGAGCTACTTTGATATTGGCTTTCCTCATTCACTCTATGACTTGGACAGAGTTGTTTAAAAGTCAAAGCACAGTGATGATGCAGTATATTGATTGGAACAGGCCTATTCCTTCTCTTAGGAAACATACTGTTATTGATGAATGGTCAATGGTCAAAAGCAGTGCACTATGAAGGGAATAAGGTGATATTTGGAACATAGTCCTTACTACCTCACTAAACATTCCACCTTCTCTAATTAGAGGAGGGGTAGAGGTAGAGGAGCTGTGTAATCATGTGAGTGAAGGAGCTGTGTCATTTCTTTCCAGTGAGTTGGCACCCGTCACCTAGGCCTGTGATTTCGCTGAGCAGGGACTAGGGAGAGTGTGGATAACAGCTTGGCGAGTGCTTAACAGATGGTGGGGTAGAGAGGTTAGGGTATGGGAGGCACGTGTAGCCGAAACAAGCTTCCATGGCGGTCAGAGTGTGCTGGGGCAGGTAGCTGAGTGTGCTATGGGGTCACAAGGACCACTGGAGAGGAGAAGAAGAGTAGGAGGAGAGAAGGAGGAGGGGAGGAGGAGACGAGGAGAGGGGGAGGAGGGGAGGAAGAGGAAAGGAGGAGGAGAGGAACAGAACAGAGGAACAAGGGAAGCTTTGGGACTAGGGGGTGACTGGGGCCAAAGGGAGAGAGGGATTTGGGGAACATGGAGGGGAAGTGACAACGCTCTTGGGTCTAGTGGGGGGAGTGGGTGGTTTGGGCTGTTGGACGGTAAGAATGGAGTTGCTGTTTGAGACACAACACATTCCTCAACCAAAGAGAGAAACAGACAGGGAGACATTTGTACACTGTAAATCACATTGTGCTAATTAAAAATAAAAATAAATTACTTAAGTGGTGGATCAGCTGAGGTTAATATTGTGGATAGATTGTTGCTTCCATTGAATGTAATTGTCGGCATCATTTCCAATCCCACATATATTATTTGGGTAAATATAAACTCAGCAAAAAAATTAAACATCCTCTCACTGTCAACTGCCACTTAATATAATGTTTACATACACTACATTACTCATCTCATATGTATATACTGTACTCTATACCATCTACTGCATGTTGCCATCTTTATGTAATACATGTATCACTAGCCACTTTAAACTATGCCACTTTTATGTTTACATACCCTACATTACTCTTCTCATATGTATATACTGAACTCATACCATCTACTACATCTTGCCTATGCCGTTCTGTACCATCACTCATTCATGTATCTTTATGTACATATTCTTTATCCCTTTACACTTGTGTGTATAAGGTAGTTGTTGTGGAATTGTTAGGTTAGATTACTCGTTGGTTATTACTGCATTGTCGGAACTAGAAGCACAAGCATTTCGCTACACTCGCATTAACATCTGCTAACCATGTGTATGTGATAAATAAAATTGGATTTGATTTATTTTCAGCAAACTTAACATGTGTAAATGTTTGAATGAACATAACAAGATTCAACAACTGAGACATAAACTGAACAAGTTCCACAGACATGTGACTAACAGAAATGGAATAATGTGTCCCTGAACAAAGGGGGGGGGGGGGTTCAAAATCTAAAGTAACAGTCAGTATCTGGTGTGGCCACCAGCTGCATTAACTACTGCAGTGCATCTCCTCCTCATTGACTGCACCAGATTTGCCAGTTCTTGCTGTGAGATGTTACCCCACTCTTCCACCAAGGCACCAAAGCAGTATGGCTGGTGGCATTGTAACGCTGGAGGGTCATGTCAGAATGATCCTGCAGGAAGGGTACCACATGAGAGAGGAGGATGTCTTCCCTGTAACACACAGCGTTGAGATTACCTTCAATGACATCAAGCTCAGTCCGATGAAGCTGTGGCACACCGCCCCAGACCATGATGAACCCTCCACCTCCAAATCAATCCCGCTCCACAGCACAGGCCTCGGTGTAATGCTCATTCCTTCGATGATAAGCATGAATCCGACCATCTGTATACATCTGGCTCTTCTTTGGACACTGTATGAACTAACCTCCAGATGAGCTTCAATACCATACAACTCTTCTTCCGTGGCCAACAACTGCTCTTAAATGCAAGTAAAACTAAATGCATGCTCTTCAACCGATCGCTGCCCTCACCAGCATCCCTACTCTGGACGGTTCTGACTTAGAATATGTGGACAACTACAAATACCTAGGTGTCTGGTTAGACTGTAAACTCTCCTTCCAGACTCACATTAAGCTTCTCCAATCCAAAATTAAATCTAGAATCGGCTTCCTATTTCGCCACAAAGCATCCATCACTCATGCTGCCAAACATACCTTCATAAAACTGACTATCCCACCGATCCTTGAATTCGGTGATGTCATTTACAAAATAGCCTCCAACACTCTACTCAGCATATTGGATGCAGTCTATCACAGTGCCATCCGTTTTGTCTCACCAAAGCCCCATATACTACCCACCACTGCGACCTGTATGCTCTCGTTGGCTGGCCCTCGCTTCAGATTCGTTGCTCAACTCACTGGTTCCAGTTAATCTATAAGTCTTTGCTAGGTAAAGCACCCACCCGCAACACATGCTCCAGCAGGTATATTTCAATGGTCACCCCCAAAGCCAATTCTTCCTTCATCTGGCTTTCCTTCCAGTTCTCTGCTGCCAATGACTGGAACAAATTGCAAAAATCACTGAAGCTGGAGACTCATATCTCCCTCACAAGCTTTAAGCACCAGCTGTCAGAGCAGCTCACAGATCACTGCCCCTGTACATAGCTCATCTGTAAATAGCCCATCCAACTACCTCATCCCCATACTGTTATTTATTTTGCTGCTTTTTACCCCAGTATCTCTACTTGCACATTCATCTTCTGCACATCCAGCACTCCAGTATTTAATTGCTATATTGTAATTATTTTGCCACCATGGCCTACTTATTGCCTTACCTCCCTAGTCGTACCTCATTTGCACACATTGTATATAGACTGTTTCTATTGTATTATTTACTGTATGTTTGTTTTTTCAAAGTGTAACTCTGTTGTTTGTGTCGCAATGCTTTGCTTTATTTTGACCAGGTCGCAGCTATAAATGAGAAATTGTTCTCAACTAGCCTACTGTACCTGGTTAAATAAAGGTGAAATACATTTATTTTTTAAAATCAGCCCTGTTGAGACAAAACCACTGCACGTCAGTGAGGAGCACTTTTTACCAGTCCGATCTGGTCCAGCGACAGTGTGTTTGTGCCCATAGGAGACGTTTTTGCCAGTGATGTCTGGTGAGGACCTGCCTTACAATAGGCCTACAAGTCCTCAGTCCAGCCTTTCTCAGCTTATTGCGGACATTCTGACCACTGATGGAGGGATTGTGCATTCCTGGTTTAGCTCGGGCAGTTGTTGTTGCCATCCTGTACCTGTCCAGCAGGTATGATGTTCGGATGTACCGATCCTGTGCAGGTGTTGTTACACGTGGTCTGCCACTGCGAGGACGATCGGCTGTCCGTCCTGTCTCCCTGTAGTACTGTCTTAGAGGTCTCACAGTATGTACATTGCAATTTATTGCCCTGGCAACATCTGCAGTCCTCATGCCTCATTGCAGCATGCCTAAGGCACGTTCACGTAGATGAGCAGGGACCCTGGGCATCTTTCTTTTGGAGTAAGTAGAAAGGCCTCTTTAGTGTCCTACGTTTTCATAACTGTGACCTTAATTGCCTACCGTCTGTAAGCTGTTAGTGTCTTGACGACCGTTCCACAGGTGCATGTTCATGAATTGTTTATGGTTCTGTCACGTTTTGACCTTTATTTCCTTTGTTTTGTCATTATTTAGTAGTGAGTTGGGGTGGGCAGTCTATGTTTGTTTTTCTATGATTTGGGTATTTCTATGTTTCGGTCTAGTATGGTTCTCAATCAGAGGCAGGTGTCATTAGTTGTCTCTGATTGAGAATCATACTTAGGTAGCCTGGCTTTCACTGTGTGTTTGTGGGTGATTGTTCCTGTCTCTTGTGTTTGCACCAGATAGGGCTGTTTTGGGTTTTCACTGTTCTTGTTTTTGTTAGTTTGTTCATGTGAAGTGCTTTAATAAACATTAATCAAAATAACCACGCTGCGCTTTGGTCTGCCTCTCCTTCAAGTCAAGAAAACCATTACAGGTTCATTGAACAAGGACTGGAAACTGTGCTTAAACCCTTTACAATGGAGATCTGTGAAGTTAATTGTATTTTTACAAATTATCTTTGAAAGACAGGGTCCTGAAAAAGGGACGTTTCTTTTCTTGCTAAGATTATAACCATATACATACATACCCAGTTGAAGTCAGAAGGTTACATACACCTTAGCCAAATATATTTAAACTCAGTTTTTCACAATTCCTGACATTTAGTCTTAGTACAAATCCCTGTATTAGGTCAGTTAGGATCACCATCTTATTTTAAGAATGTGAAATGTCAGAATAATAGTAGAGAGAATTATTTAATTATTTCATCACATTCCCAGTGGGTCAGAAGTTTGCAAACACTCAATTAGTATTTGGAAGCATTGCCTGTAAATTGTTTAACTTGGGTCAACTGTTTTGGGTAGCCTTCCACAAGCTTCCCACAATAAGTTGGGTGAATTTTGGCCCATTCCTCCTGACAGAGCTGATGTAACTGAGTCAGATTTGTAGGCCTCCTTGCTCGCACGCGCTTTTTCAGTTCTGCCAACACATTTTCTATGGATTGAGGTCAGGGATTTGTGATGGCCACTACAATGCCTTGACTTTGCTGTCCTTAGGCCATTTTGCCACAACTTTGGAAGTATGCTTGACAATGACCCCATTGTCCATTTGGAAGACTCATTTGCTACCAAGCTTAAACTTCCTGACTGATGTCTTGATATGTTGCTTCAATATACCCACGTCATTTTCCGTCCTCATGATGCCATCTATTTTGTGAAGTGCACCAGTCCCTCCTGCAGCAAAGCACCCCCACAACATGATGCTGCCACCCCCGTGCTTCACGTTTGGGATGGTGTTCTTCGGCTTGCAAGCTCCCACCTTTTTCCTCCAAACATAACGATGGTCATTATGGCCGTTCTATTTTGAGGACATTTCTCCATAAAGTACGGTCTTTGTCCCCTTGTGCAGTTGCAAACCGTAGTCTGGATTTTTTATGGCGGTTTTGTAGCAGTGGCTTGTTCCTTGCTGAGCGGCCTTTCAGGTTATGTCGATATAGGACTCGTTTTACAATGGATATACATACTTTTTTATCTGTTTCCTCCAGCATTTTCACAAGGTCCTTTACTGTTGTTCTGGGATTGATTTGCACTTTTCACATCAAGGTACGTTCATCTCTAAGAGACAGAACGCGTCTCCTTCCTGAGCAGTATGACGGCTGCGTGGTCCCATGGTGTTTATACTTGCGTACTATCGTTTGTACAGATGAACGTGGTACCTTCAGGCGTTTGGAAATTGCTCCCAAGGATGAACCAGACTTGTGGAGGTCTACAATTTCTTTCTGAGGTCTTGGCTGATTTCTTTTGATTTTCCCATGATGTCAAGCAAAGAGGCACTGAGTTTGAAGGTAGGCCTTGAAATACATCCACAGGTAAACCTCCAGTTGACTCAAATGATGTCAATTAGCCTATCAGAAGCTTCTAAAGCCATTACATAATTTTCTGGAATTTTCCAAGCAGTCTTAAGGCACAGTCAACTTAGTGTATGTAAACTTCTGACCCACTGGAATTGTGATACAGTGAATTATAAGTGAAATAATCTGTCTGTAAACAATTGTTGGAAAAATTACTTGTGTCATGCACAAAGTAGATGTCCTAACCGACTTGTCAAACTATAGTTTGTTAACAAGAAATTTGTGGAGTGGTTGAAAACGAGTTTTAATGACTCCAACCTCAGTGTATGTAAACTTCCGATTTCAACTGTAAACTCCAGTTGTACTTTATCAAAAACCAGGACTGATGACCCCGATATTTCATAGCATTCTATTGTTTACAGTACCTGTCTTATATTATCTCCAATGTATCATCTATCTGATTAGGATGAATGATATCTGGCAATACCTTTTCAATTCTGTGCTCCAAGCATTTAGCTAGAATTCGGTGAATCATGCGTGACTCCATCATTTGTATCAAGTTTCAATAAAAAAAATTCTGAGTACAGTTCCTTAAAGGGATTTTTCAAAAGTCATTACACAAACCGACAATGTCACTGTGACCCTGTATGGGGTCCAGAATTGTGTTCTTTCAGCTTCAAAATGTTGAGTAACGCCCCAAACAAGCCACACCTCCAATACAATTTCCCAGTGTACCTTGCCTTTTTGAGTGGAACTGTTACCACCCATGACTGTATTTGTTAGTGACAGAGACATGGTTGTTGAATTCATTCTTTTCTATTCCTGTGGCCTTCACCAAGTGAGTTCCTAGGAGAATGTTAAACAAACTCTCACAGTCTTGCAGAATTAGATTTTCCCCAAACACCACATTTTGAAATTGCTCGAAATGTCAAATTTAAAAGTGTTTTGTACCATTCCATCAAGAAATTACTTCAATCCACCAACCCTGTCCACAACCCAAGCCTACTAGATGGTAATAGTGCTCACCGTTGCCCCTTGCTGCCGGTTTTGAAGGCACAAATAGAGGTCCAATTTTGACGACAATCTTGAACAACCTGCTTGGAATGTTGTCATTATAAGTAAACTCTTTATGGAAATACATACAAAAAATCCTGGTCTAAGGGATCTCCAGGAATCTTACAGCTGGGATTTCTGGAAAGCCTGTGAAATTTACCAGCGTTTTGCATCCATACCTGCAAGGCACATTATGCTGACTTGCAAATTGATGCAGAATTGCTATTGTAATCCAGCCAGAGTTAGGATATCCAACAGTTGGGTTTTTTATTCAACCGCAACCTGCATTCATAATGACTGCCAGGGTTAGGAACAGTGTGAAGAGACTACCTAAACCATTTAAATTGGAACAAACATTTCAGTAACGGTTGAAAAATATCTAACTAAATGATTGGATTAGTTTGTACAATTAAATTCAATGTATCTTTGTGTAGCATAAGATTAATCAATCACTCAATGTACATGCACAAACACAGATATTAAAAACAATTCCCCCAAATCTACCTGCAGTAGAGCATAATGGTAAAAATAGTTAATTTGTTATCACAGCTGTAATCGATAAACAGCATTCTTCTGTGACTGTTGATTTAGTTTTGAGTCAGGACCACATAACCATTTTAAGTAATAATGACTTTTAATAGACTTTTAGTTCAACCTACTAGAAGTATTTGATTTAAAAATACCTTGGGGTTTATAGCGTAGAAACTCCAGGATTTTGTAACCAAATTAATTCCTGGATGCACTTCTAAAGACCCACTGGGATGATGATGGCTGTGTTGAAGGGCCTCTTGTAGAATAGTATCCATGGATCATTTTGGAATGGATAACATTAATGGATTTCCATCACATAAACAAAGGCTAGAGGTGAATGTCACATAAAAATGTTATTTATTTGTTCCCCAACCAGTGTCATTGTTCATCAAAGAACCTGGAAGAGAGAGAGAGAACCCTGAACCTCATTTGAAACAACAGAATGGAACATGTTAATCTTTTTCATTCTTAATTCGTTTTGCACATGTAGTGGAAAAAGTCAACTAAAACCACAAAAACAAGTCTGTGTGTCAATTCTCAACACACACTGGCATCCAACCCCCTCATCACATTCATGTCTCCGACCACCAAAGGGTGTTGAACTTTTATGATTTCCTCTCCTGAATATCCTCAAGCAGTTTTGGAAAACACAGAGCTGAGTGTCTGTGCTTGCGGTTAGCCATATACCTGAGGGAAAAACTAAAGGGAAGGAGAAGAGGAAAAAATTAAGAAATTCTGACCTTTTGTCTGTGCATGTTTCCAATGTTTTTATTTTTAAATGTTATTTTCCTCCTGTGCTTTTCCCTGGTGGCTTGGCTCTGTTATCGCATAGTATTAAATTAGCACGAGAGCCTGGATACAGCTCTGAGCCACACAAGACCATGTGGAGAGCCTGGATACAGCTCTGAGCCACACAAGACCACGTGGAGAGCCTGGATACAGCTCTGAGCCACACAAGACCACGTGGAGAGCCTGGATATACATAGCTCTAAGCCAAGGTATATTTTTGACCATATACCACAAACCCTGAGGTGCCTTATTGCTATTATACACATCAAATCAAATTGTATTGGTCACATACACATGGTTAGCAGATGTTAATTCGAGTGTTGCAAAATGCTTGTGCTTCTAGTTCCGACTGTAAAAAAATCGAACAATTTCACAACAACTACCTTATACACACAAGTGTAAAGGAATTAATAAGAATATGTACATGTAAACACATGGATGAGCGATGGCCGTGTGGCATAAGCAAGATGCAGTATTTTTAAATTTTTTATTTCACCTTTATTTAACTAGGTAGGCCAGTTGAGAACAAGTTCTCATTTACAAATGCGACCTGGCCAAGACAAAGCAAAGCAGTGTGAAGAAACAACAACACAGAGTTACACATGGAATAAACAAACATACAGTCAATAAAATAATACAAAATTATATATACAGTGTGCAAATGAGGTAAGATAAGGGAGGTAAGGCAATAAATAGGCCATAGTGGTGAAATAATTACAATTTGTCAATTAAACACTGGAGTGACAGATGTGCAGAAGATGCATGTGCAAGTAGAGATACTGGGGTGCAAATGAGCAAAAAAATAAATACAGTATGGGGATGAGGTAGTTGGATGGGCTATTTACAGATGGGCTATGTACAGGTGCAGTAATCAGTGAGCTGCTCTGACAGCTGGTGCTTAAAGTTAGAGAGGGAGATATGAGTCTTCAGCTTCAGTGATTTTTGCAATTCGTTCCAGTCATTGGCAGCAGAGAACTGGAAGGAAAGGCAGCCAAAGTAGAAATTGGCTTTTGGGGTGACCTGTGAAATATACCTGCTGGAGAGCGTGCTATGGGTGGGTGCTGCTATGGTGACCAATGAGCTGATTTAAGGTGGGGCTTTACCTAGCAAAGACTTATAGATTAACTGGAACCAGTGAGTTTAGCAACGAATATGAAGCGAAGGCCAGCCAACGAAAGCATACAGGTCGCAGTGGTGGGTAGTATATGGGGCTTTGGTGACAAAATGGATGGCATAGGAAGCCGATTCTAGATTTAATTTTGGATTGGAGATGCTTAATGTGAATCTGAAAGGAGAGTTTACAGACTAACCAGACACCTAGGTATTTGTAGTTGTCCACATATTCTAAGTCAGAACCATCCAGAGTAGTAATGCTGGACGGGCGGACAGTTGTGGCCAGCGAAGAGCATGCATTTAGTTTTACTTGCATTTAAGAGCAGTTGGAGGCCACGGAAGGAGAGTTGTGTGACATTGAAGCTCGTCTTGAGGTTAGTTTATTAACACAGTGTCGAAAGAAGTTGGCAGCAGCCACTCAATGTTAGTGATGGCTGTTTAACAGTCTGATGGTCTTGAGATAAAATCTGCTTGTCAGTCTCTCGGTCCCAGCATTGATGCACCTGTACTGACCTCGCCTTCTGGATGATAGTGGGGTGAACAGGCAGTGACTCGGGTGGTTATTGTCCTTGATTATCTTTTTGGCCTTCCTGTGACATCGGGTTGTGTAGGTGCAAAACACAGAGACAGGAACAATCACCCACAAAATACCCAAAGAATATGGCTGCCAATGACAACGATAAACACCTGCCTCTGATTAAGAATAACTCCAGGCAACCATAGACTTTCCTAGACAACTCTACTAAACACAACCCCATAAATCTAATAAAATCCTAGACAAGACAAGACACAAAAATCACCCATGTCACACCCTGGCCTGACCAAAATCATAAAGAAAACACAAAATACTAAGGCCAGGGCGTGACAGAAACGCTCACTGACAGGGATGTATACAAATTTGTGAACAACATTTGAAACAAAATAAGCTTTTTGTGCTTATGGAACATTTCTGGGATATTTTATTTCAGCTCATGAAACATGGAACCAACACTTTATATATTGCGTTTATATTTTGGTTCAGTGTAGGAAAGCATTCAGACCCCTTTACTATTTCCACATTTTGCTACAATACAGCCTTATTCTAAAATGGATTAAATTGTTTTTTCCCCTCGCATCAACCTACACACAATGCCCATGAATGACAAAGCAAAAGCAGGTTCTTCGAAATCGAAATACTGAAAAATCAGATTTACATACACTACCGGTCAAACGTTTTAGAACACCTGCTCATTCAGCAGTTTTTCTTAATTTTTACTATTTTCTATATTGTAGAATAATAGTGAAGACATCAAAACTATGAAATAACACATATGGAATCATGTAGTAACCAAACAACTGTTAAACAAATCAAAATATATGTTATATTTGAGATTCTTCAAATAGCAACCCTCTGCCCTGATGACACCATATGTGTTATTTTGGAGTTTTGATGTCTCCATTATTATTCTACAATGTAGAACATAGTCAAATAAAGAAAAACCCTTGAATGAGTAGCCGTTCTAAACTTTTTGACCGGCAGTGTAAGTACTTTGTTGAAGCACCTTTGGCAGCGATTACAGCATAGATTCTTCTTAGGTATGACGTTACAATTTCCTTTTATTTAACCAGGAAAAGCCCATTGAGACCCAGGGTCTCTTTTTTAAGGGAGACCTGGCCAAGGAGGCAGCAACAATCAATACATTACAGAATTAAAATATACAACAATACAATTAAATTCAACAACATGATCCAGCCTCACCCATCAATATTTTAAATCCATTAAGTGACACTAACATATCTAGATTTAAGCACGGATTGTAGATTATTCGATGTGTCGAGTGCACAAGAAGAGAAGAAGAAGGCATTACGAAGGTCCAACTTGGAACATATGGTGGCCTCCTGGAGAGGTTCAAACGCAGAGGAGAGGTAGGGGGTCACGATTCTTGACAGTAATGTCATTAAGTCCCCCGGTAGTCAATGCACGGACGCAGGGTCTTGTCCTTCTCCACAAAGAAAAGCCCTGCGCCGGCAGAAGATGCAGACGGACGGACAGCCCCAGTGGCCAGAGACTACATTCGACCCCGAGGTGGTGTAGTGCATGGGAGAAGATCAATGGCACAATCATAACGATGGTGTGTGTAGAAGGGAAGTAGCACGTGCCTTACTGAACACTTCCAGGTCATGGTATTCTGTGGGAATAGTAGAGACATCCAGTCTTGCTAACATCCTGAGGAAGACGACATGAGGAAGGCTGTGCTGCCTGAAGGCAGTGGGAATGGCAAAATGGGCTCCAACCCAAGATGGATCTTGTGGTCCAATCAATCATTGGATTGTGCTTTCGAAGCCAGGAAAATCCCAAAACCACTGGGACATGGGGAGAGGTAATGAGGAGGATCTGTATTGTCTCACTGTGGTTACCAGAAACCCGTAATTGAACGGGCACAGTACTATGGGTGACTTCCCCTATAGAGCGGTTGTCCAGTGACCTTGCATCCATGGGCACAGAGAGGCTGAGTGGGAATACAAAGTTCCATGGCATCCATAAGGTTTTCATCAGCCCCAGAGTCAATGAGCAGTCGGAGAGACTTAGATTGGTCTCCCCACAGCACAAGAGCAAAACGGGGTGTGCGGGTGATGGGAATTAGGGAACTCCCAGTCTGACTCACCATAGTACTGGTACCCACTAGAGACAAGGGTTTCCTAATAGGGCAGGTAGCTATAAAATGTCCTGCCCCTCCACAGTACAGACAACAGTTATTATTCATCCTCTGTGAGTGCTCCCAAACTGATGGCCTAGTTCTTCCCAACTGCATAGGCTCGGGACTATCCAACTCACCCATCGTAGATTCAAGAGAGAGCTCGGGTGGCTTCGACTCCTCTCAAAAGTTGCCTTCAGAAACTTCCAGATTCCATAGGTGGTGAACGCGCCATATCAGGTGCATAAGTGTGCCCGAGAACAGACCTCTCACTCTTGTGTTTCCTTAGGCATCCATCAATTTGAATGGTTAGGGCGATAAGGGAGTTGTGGTCCACCGGCAATTCCCGAGCAGCTAGCTCATCTTTAATCTCCTCAGATAATCTGTGCAGAAAAGTATTGAAAAGAGACTCCGGATTCCAGGCACTCTCCACAGCCAACGTGCGAAAGTCCATGGCGTAGTCTCCCACACTATGGGTGTTTTGATGTAAGTCAAGCAGTTTGCTAGCCGCCTTTCCCCCGGATACTCAAAAACTTCACCTCTGCCATGAATTCCTCCAAATGGCAGATTGTGTCAGATTCCCGCAAATGGCAGATTGTTGTTTCCAAACTACCGTAGCCCAGGAGAGCGCCCTTCCCTACATTAGCGTAATTATATACGCTATCTTTGATTGGTGTGAAAAAAAACAAAGATGGCTGTATGTAAAAACAATTAGCGAGCACTGAGAAAACCCAGGCAGCCACCAGGATTCCCAGAATATTGCTCTGGAGGAGGTAAGCGGGGTATATTCGGGATAGGCTGTACCAACTCACCACAGATAAGGAAAAAATGACTGGGTGATTGGGGTTTTCAGAGATGGCAGACAGTCTGAGCTAACTCCCTGATTTGCTCCAAAATAGCCTTTAACCCATGGTCGTGGCGTTCCGTCAAGGAACTGAGCCCTTCCAAAAGGCCCAGTTGACACTCCTGATGTCTCCCAATGGTGGCTCCCTGCAGGGAGGGTCCAAGTCTGCTGTGTCTGTCATGGCCAGTTCGTATTATCAATGCACAAGGCGAGACCCACATGCAGACACAGGATGACACAGATGGTTGGAGTCTTACAATGTTTATTAATCCAAAGGGGTAGGCAAGAGAATGGTCGTGGACAGGCAAAAAAGTCAAAACCATATCAGAGTCTAGGAGGTACAGAGTGGCAGACAGGCTTGTGGTCAAGGTAGGCAGAATGGTCAGGCAGGCGGGTACAAAGTCCAGAAACAGGCAAGGGTCAAAGCCGGCAGGACTAGAAAATGGAGAATGGAAAAAGCAGGAGAATGGGAAAACCGCTGGTTGACTTGGAAACATACAAGACGAACTGGCACAGAGAGACTGGAAACACAGGGATAAATACACTGGGGAAAACCAGCGACAACTGGAGGAGGTGGAGGCAATAACGAGGACAGGTGAAACTGATCAGGGTCTGACAACCATAATCAATTAATCTTTCTAGCCATAAGTGAGAAGCAAGCCTTACTACGAAAATAAAAACCCAATTTCAATTTAAGCTTTGTCACAAGATTATCCACGTAGACTTTAAAGGACAACTTGTCATCCAACCAAATAACACCATCTAGTGGCAATCTGGTAGCATTGCCACCAGATGTGACAATGCTAACGTTCTCTGGCAGAGTTCTAGCTCTGGTAAATGTCGTGTTTTGTACATTCAAGACCAGTTTGAGACCATAAAAGCCTGCAGTGACTGAAAAGCAGTCTGGCGATCTTCAACAGCCTGAACCAGAGAAGGAGCATATGAGTATATAACTGCATCATTTGCATATAGATGTAACTTTGCTACAAGCCTGGCACACCTGTATTTGGTAAGTTTCTCCCATTCTTCTCTGCAGATCCTCTCAAGTTCTTTCAGGTTGGGTGGGGAGCGTTGCTGCACTCCTATTTTCAAGTCTCTCCAGAGATGTTCGATCGTGTTTAAATCCGGGAGACTTGTCCCGCAGCCACTCCACAGCCACTCCTGTGTTGTCTTAGCTGTGTGCTTAGGGTCATTGTCCTGTTGGAAGGATCTCTCTGTACTTTGCGCCGTTGATCTTTCCTTAACCCTGACTAGTCTCCCAGTCCCTGTTGCTGAAAAATATCCCCACATAATGATGCTGCCAACAACCATGCTTCACCGTAGGGATGGTGCCAAGTTTCCTACAGACGTGATGCTTGGCATACAGGCCAAAGAGTTCAATCTTGGTTTCATCAGACCAGAGAACCTTATTTCTCATGGTCTGATAGTCTTTAGGTGGCTTTTGGCAAACTCCAAGCAGGCTGTCGTGTGCCTTTTACTGAGGAGAGGCTTCTGTCTGGCCACTCTACCATGAAGGCCTGATTGGTGGAGTGCTGCAGAGATGGTTGTCCTTCTGAAAGGTTCTCCCATCTCCACAGAGGAACTCTGGAGTTCTGTCAGAGTGACCATTGGGTTCTTGGTCATCTCCCTGACCAAGGCCCTTCTCCCCCGATTGCTTATTTTGGCCGGGCGGTCAGCTCTTGGAAGAGTCTTGGCGGTTCCAAACTTCTTGATGTATTACTCAATGTTGAAATGTCTCTCGATGATCCCTGGGCAAATGGGAGGGGAGGAGAGGAGAGGAGAGGGAAGGAAAGGAAAGGAAAGGAAAGGAGGGGAGTAGCTATAGCTGTAGCAGGAGCAGCATTACCAAGACAATGAAAAAAAACTGACTTTGACCTGACTTTCATCTTTGGAGCTGATCCTTTGTCTGGTGGGAAGTCTGAGTGGAGCTGAGCTGGCCTTGGAACAGAGAGAAGCTTTAAGCTTGCTAACTAGAATTCCACTCCTATAAAATCCCTGTTTCATTTCATGAGAGGGATGAGAGAATGGCTTGAAAGGGCAGTTGTCTTTATCTCTGGTGATACTATTAGTGTGGTAGTAATTGATGCCAAACGTCTGTGTGAAGTTCAGCCAGTGCCACAGGATGATCGTCTAACACAATGAGTTAAATAACTGTGACATAATTGAACGATTCACAACAAAAGTCTATTATTCTAGATCCAGGGGAAAGTTAAGAGAGGTACAAAGTGGAGAGAATGTACGTAGTCCTACAGATTTGATGACCTGTTAAATTGAGACACACAATATTCACATGTCCCTTTAAAAGCAGGAGGTGGTGGTGACGTCAGCACTAGCACAGCCATATCAGTCAGCCACATAATGGCTTTGAGACAGCTACTAACCTCAACCCAACCTGGTCTCATACAGACAGTCCTAAAGCAGTCAGTATGCCCTAAGAAGAAAGAGAAGTGTTAAGAGACTGTCATGCTCTTGCCTCCTACCCAAAACACTTAGTCATCTCTGTCCTACACCGAGGTCATCTGTCTGCATACTTTAAGTCTGGTATGACTTTGCCCTTTATAACATATGATTTGTGCAGAATTACATTTTCAACTAAATCACATCACATCTCTTGGCATATTGAGGGTTTATGTCTCTCCACTATAAAAATAGAATGATATATAGAATAGAATAACTTTATATTTCCCAGAGGAAAATTCAGGAGTGAGAGGTCATGATCTGGATTTGCTTGATTGGATGTTAGATTCTGGGTTGGCTTCCAGAACAGATCAGGGCGGCATTTGATGGCAGGTTAGAGTCTGGGTTAGTTGCTGGCATGACGTCAGGAGACAGCCGTCATGTTCGGGAGGACAGGGATGCTGGTGGGGGCTGGGGTGGGAGGGGGACTTGGGCAGCAATCAGCACTACAGGCCCCTCTTTCATGTCCCAACCAAGGGGAAAGTTCACACCAGTACGCCACCACCTCTCCTGAACTCAAAGAGGAGCGGAAATATTTCACATGTCTGCCTTGGCCCCAAGACTGTTTTACCGCTTAGCCTTTCAGGTCTCTCCCTTTACCCTTTCTTCCTTCCCTCCTTCTTCCTCCCCCGTTCCCCCATCACATCCCCACCGGCACCATCACCATCATCAGGTGTGGGATTGTGAAGACCAGGACACCGTTAAGGCACTCTGAACACCGTTTAGTTATATGTTAACACGGTCAGTCCTTTAAGAGAGGTGTGGCACCTGTCACGAACAACAGATCGGATCACGACAATCCCCTTTCACATGAAATCCAGCTGAGGAAGAGAGGCTCAGAGCTATCCAAGGACAATGGAGGAAACCACAAATCATCGGGTTTCATACAGGGGCGCAAATGCAATCAGTAGGGAACAACAAGGCCAGATGGGGCAGCAGAATGATTCCTGAAAAACTAAGGAAGAGGAGAAAGAGAGAGAAACATCCCAATGTGTTTTTTGCTGTAGAGCAGTTATGGCTTTGACATGTGTGGATTTCATGGTGGTTCATATAGCTGTTTGGATGATCCAGTGAGGCACTGCATGCCTCTCTAGAAGACAAAGCCCATATGAGGACAAAACCCTGGTTGATTTATTCTGTTCTCTTCTCACTACCTGTAAGTGAAACTGCAGTCAGGCCTGTTGCTTAGTGAGGCCCAAGTGTGTCCACTCTAAACTTCAAACGGCCAGCAATGAAAAGTAGACATATTTACTCATTGTGTTACATTGTGTTCTGCTGAAGGTTGACAACAATTTTCTGAGCAGTTGTTTCTAGTTTCCACGAGGGAAAACATACATTTAGTGCAGCTTCAGGAGAGGCCCTGCTTCACACGCTGCCTGGTTTCCACCACATCATCCAGGAGGAGAAAAAAAGGGAGAAAACAAACTTCATACTCAGCATCTTTGGAAAAAATGTAAACAATGAAACAAGTTTATTTTTGACCATGCCATGTTGTTACTGTATATATAATGTTTAAGTAGGTTACGATGGTCAGAGGCAATGCAGAAGAATAATAACCCATAACTCTTCAGCTTTATGTATCATTAAGAGTTACAAAAATATTTTTTAAGAGTTATTAGGGAATTAAAATGACAGAAGCGATAACTACTATGGTAACAATGCCAGGTAATATACTGTAAGGAATCCCTCTAACTGCAGGTAAAAGCCTGGCCTTTGAGCTAATTGCTGGAGGGTGATATGTTCTAAATTCTAGCTGCCTATTAAATCAGAGGTTGACCCCTCTCTGAGGATAGGGGTTACCATAAAACAGCACTTAGACAGCATTAATGCCCTAAGTGACATTCCTGAGGCTGATGGCTGTAGTACAGCCTATCCTTGGTTCACTCAGGCCTTGCAAGTTGGCTTACGTTTTGACCAGGGCCTAGGCCCTTGGAGGCAGCTTGAGAGAGAACAGAGATAAGGTTGAACATAGTGTCTTGTCTTTGGCAGATTGTTACGAACCTCTCAGAGGAACGTGTCTGTCTCCCCATATGAATATGTCTTTCTATTGTTTGCCCTAATCCTATTGTTTGCCCTAATATATAAGTTGTTTGCCCTAATCCTACAGGGGGCAGAGACAGGCACCTTTTGTCCCTTGTCTGTTACGACAGCTATAAGCCCCCTGGTCACTGTGTCCATCAAGGCAGCTGTCCTGGCTGCATGGCTGGTGTCAGCAACAGAGGCTAAAATAGGAAAAATCCCAACTCTCCTTACCATGGCTATGCCACCTGTCCTGTCGGCTGGAACACAGGTTAAAGAGTCAGACTCCATCCCTAGCAACACAATACATCCACACAGACACACCACAATTACCTCATATGTGGTGGGTCCTGTGTTGGGTGAACACTCTGAGTGAAGTATGCTCTCTGAGTCTGGTGGAGATGTCAGTCAAACAGACTTATGTCTCTGGGAGGCAAAACCCTGACCCAGTCTGGGGGGGGGGGGAGAGGAGAGAGAGAGAGAGAGAGAGAGAGAGAGAGAGAGAGAGAGAGAGAGAGAGAGAGAGAGAGAGAGAGAGAGAGAGAGAGAGAGAGAGAGAGAGAGAGAGAGAGAGAGAGAGAGAGAGAGAGAGAGAGAGAGAGAGAGAGAGAGAGAGAGAGAGAGAGAGAGAGAGAGAGAGAGAGAGAGAGAGAGAGAGAGAGAGAGAGAGAGAGAGAGAGAGAGAGAGAGAGAGAGAGAGAGAGAGAGAGAGAGAGAGAGAGAGAGAGAGAGAGAGAGAGAGAGAGAGAGAGAGAGAGAGAGAGAGAGAGAGAGAGAGAGAGATTTTGGATCTGCTCCAGTGATGGTTGTCTTGAAGAAAACAAGAACAAGGCTGGTCGAGAAGGACATGATTAGGCCGGTAATACCAGGGTTGTACTGTACACTCTACAATGAAAAGGTTCATGGAATATCCTTTAGTGGTTCTTCAAATTGAAACTGTGGGGGAACACCTACAGTTGAAGTCAGAAGTTTACATACACCTTAACCAAATACATTTAAACTCTGTTTTTCACAATTCCTGATATGTAATCCTAGTAAAAATTCCTTGATTTAGGTCAGTTAGGATCACCACTTTATTTTAAGAATGTGAAATGTCAGAATAATAGTAGAGAAAATGATATATTTCGGATTTGATTTCTTTCATCACATTCCCAGTGGGTCAGAAGTTTGCATGCACTCAATTAGTATTTGGTAGCATTGCCTTTAAATTGTTTAACCTGTGTCAAACATTTCAGGTAGCCTTCCACAAGCTTCCCACAATAAGTTGAGTGAATTTTGGCCCATTCCTCCTGACAGAGCGAGTGTAACTGAGTCTGGTTTTTTGGCCTCCTTGCTCACATGCACTTTTTCAGTTCTGCCCACACATTTTCTTTAGGATCGAGGTCAGGGCTTTGTGATGGCCACTCCAATACCTTGACTTTGCTGTCCTTAAGCCATTTTGCCACAACTTTGGAAGTATGCTTGGGGTCATTGTCCATTTGGAAGACTAATTTGCGACCAAGCTTTAACTTCCTGACTGATGTCTTGAGATGTTGCTTCAATATATCCACATCATTTTCCGTCCTCATGATGCCCTGTATTTTGTGAAGTGCACCAGTCACTCTTGCAGCAAAGCACCCCCACACCATGATGCTGACACGGTTGGGATGGTGTTCTTCGCCTGGCAAGACTCCCCCTTTTTCCTCTGAACATAACCATGGTCATTATGGCCAAACAGTTGTATTTTGGTTCATCAGATCAGAGGCCATTTTTCCAAAAAGTACGATCTTTGTCCCCATGTGCAGTTGCAAACCGTAGTCTGTCTTTTTTATGGCGGTTTTGGAGCAGTGGCTTCTTCCTTGCTGAACGGCCTTTCAGGTTATGTCGAAATAGGACTCATTTTACTGTGGATATAGATACCTTTGTACCTGTTTCCTCCAGCATCTTCACAAGGTCCTTTGCTGTTGTTCTGGGATTGTTTTGCACTTTTCACACCGAGGTATCTCTAGGAGACAGAACGCGTCTCCTTCCTGAGCGGTATGACGGCTGCGTGGTCCCATGGTGTTTATACTTGCGTACTATTGTTTGTACAGATGACCGTGGTACCTTCAGGCATTTGGAAATTGCTCCCAAGAGGCACAGAGTTTGAAGGTAGGCCTTGAAATACATCCACAGGTAAACCTCCATTTAACTGAAATGATGTCAATTAGCCTATCAGAAGTTTCTAAAGCCATGACATCATTTACTGGAATTTTCCAAGCTGTTTAAAGGCACAGTCAACTTAGTGTATGTAAGCTTCTGACCCACTGGAATTGTGATTCAGTGAATTATAAGTGAAATAATCTGTCTGTAAACAATTGTTGGAAAAGTTACTTGTGTCATGCACAAAGTAGATGTCCTATCCGACTCGTTTGTTAACAAGAAATTTGTGGAGTGGTTGAAAGCAAGTTTTAATGACTCCAAACTTCCGACTTCTACTGTAGGTGTGTAACAGTTTGGGTCTAGAGTGTCTCCCCCTTTGAAGAGGGGGATGACCGTGGCAGCTTTCCAATCTTTAGGGATGATACGAAAGAGAGGTTGAATAGGCTAAATAATAGGGGTTGCAACAATTGTGGTGGATAATTTTATAAGGAGAGGGTCCAGATTGTCGAGCCCAGCTGATTTGTAGAGGTCCAGATTTTGCAGCTCTTTCAGAACATCAGCTACCTGGATTTGGGTGAAGGAGAAGTGGGGAGGCTTGGGCACATGTTTAGCAATACCATCTGCTAACCATGTGTATGTGACCAATACCATTTGATTTGATTTGATTTGGCGTAAAGTATCTTCGAAAGCAAATTTAAGTAGGACCATACTGTTACTCTGCTCAAACCCTTTTATTACGCTACTGTCATCACCCCACTGGGAAACCATGGATACTGCTGGCTAGCCTTTCTTCAAAGAAGCATCTTCAAGAGTGCATGGAAGGAACATCAACTCTGTAGTTCTGTTCAGGACTACACGTCAAGTCTCAGGACACTGGACAGCTACGAAGAAGGACAACAGTAGAAGACTTGTTGGAACCATTTCGCTCAATCAGAGCCTTACAAGCGTACCAACCCCCCTTCCAAGGCTGCCCCATTCACCAAGAGATCCCAGCGAACCCGGGCATTTCACGTGAATACATTCAAGATTTCTTGCTCAAAGCGGGCGGCGGTTTGTGTGCAAAGTATATGGTTATTGTAAGTCAGGGTAGTTTCTGAATGTGGCAATGTTAAGTGTCTCTATCCCTCTCTCTCTCTTCTTTAACCTCTCTGGGATATGTGGGACGCTACCACCTGGCCAAAAGCCAGGGAAAATGCAGAGCGCCAAATTAAAAAAAATTACTATAAAAATCTAACTTTCATTAAATCATACATGCAAGATAGCAAATTAAAGCTACACTTGTTGTGAATCCAGGCAACATGTCAGATTTCAAAAAAGGCTTTTCGGCAAAAGCAAACGATGCTATTATGTGCGGATAGCACCTCCATAAACGAAGAGAGACAAGCTTATTTCAACACTGCAGACACAAAACGCAGAAATAAAAATATAATGTCACGGTTTTCTGTAGGTGAAAGAGAGTCGGACCAAAATGCGGCGTGTCTATTGCGATACATGTTTAATGAAACTGAAGAAACACGAATCAATACAAAAAACAATAAACGTAACGAAAACCAAAACAGCCTAATACTGGTGCAAACTAACACACGACAGACCTAAGGACAAAAGGACAATCACCCACAAAACCCAACACCAAACAGGCTACCTAAATATGGTTCCCAATCAGAGACAATGACTAACACCTGTCTAGCCTACAGTACAGATATAATGAGGGGACTGGGGAGCATGTAGCCTCCAGTCCAGATATAATGAGGGGACTGAGGAGCATGTAACCTACAGTCCAGATATAATGAGGGAACTGGGGAGCGTGTAGCCTACAGTCCAGATATAACGAGTGGACTAGGGAGCATGTAGCCTACAGTCAAGATATAACAAGGGGACTGGGGAGCGTGTAACCTACAGTCCAGATATAATGAGGGGACTGGGGAGCATGTAACCTACAGTCCAGATATAATGAGGGAACTGGGGAGCGTGTAGCCTATAGTCCGGATATAATGAGGGGACTGGGGAGCATGTAGCCTACAGTCCGGATATAATGAGGGGACTGGGGAGCGTGTAGCCTAGAGTCAATATATAATGAGGGAACTGGGGAGCGTGTAGCCTACAGTCCAGATATAATGAGGGGACTGGGGAGCATGTAGCCTACAGTCCAGATATAATGTCCAGATATAATGAGGGGACTGGGGAGCATGTAACCTACAGTCCAGATATAATGAGGGAACTGGGGAGCGTGTAGCCTACAGTCCAGATATAATGAGGGGACTGGGGAGCATGTAGCCTACAGTCCAGATATAATGAGGGGACTGGGGAGCGTGTAGCCTACAGTCCAGATATAATGAGGGGACTGGGGAGCATGTAGCCTACAGTCCAGATATAATGAGGGGACTGGGGAGCATGTAGCCTACAGTCCAGATATAATGAGGGGACTGGGGAGCATGTAGCCTACAGTCCGGATATAATGAGGGGACTGGGGAGCATGTAGCCTACAGTCCAGATATAATGAGGGGACTGGGGAGCATGTAGCCTACAGTCCAGATATAATGAGGGGACTGGGGAGCATGTAGCCTACAGTCCAGATATAATGAGGGGACTGGGGAGCATGTAGCCTACAGTCCAGATATAATGAGGGGACTGGGGAGCATGTAGCCTACAGTCCAGATATAATGAGGGGACTGGGGAGCATGTAGTCCTATAATGAGGGGACTGGGGAGTCCTACAGTCCAGATATAATGAGGGGACTGGGGAGCATGTAGCCTACAGTCCAGATATAATGAGGGGACTGGGGAGCATGTAGCCTACAGTCCAGATATAATGAGGGGACTGGGGAGCATGTAGCCTACAGTCCAGATATAATGAGGGGACTGGGGAGAGGGGACTGTAGCCTACAGTCCAGATATAATGAGGGGACTGGGGAGCATGTAACCTACAGTCCAGATATAATGAGGGGACTGGGGACATGGGTCCAGATATAATGCTGGGAGCATGTAGCCTACAGTCCAGATATAATGGATATAATGATATAATGGGGACTGGGGAGCATGTAACCTACAGTCCAGATATAATGAGGGAACTGGGGAGCGTGTAGCCTACAGTCCAGATATAATGAGGGGACTGGGGAGCATGTAGCCTACAGTCCAGATATAATGAGGGGACTGGGGAGCATGTAACCTACAGTCCAGATATAATGAGGGAACTGGGGAGCGTGTAGCCTACAGTCCAGATATAATGAGGGGACTGGGGAGCATGTAGCCTACAGTCCAGATATAATGAGGGGACTGGGGAGCTGGGGATATAATGAGGGGACTGGGGAGAGCATGTAGCCTACAGTCCAGATATAATGAGGGGACTGGGGAGCATGTAGCCTACAGTCCAGATATAATGAGGGAACTGGGGAGCCCTACAGTCCAGATATAATGAGGGGACTGGGAGCGTGTAGCCTACAGTCCAGATATAATGAGGGGACTGGGGAGTCCAGATATAATGAGGGGACTGGGGAGCATGTAGCCTACAGTCCAGATATAATGAGGGGACTGGGGAGCATGTAGCCTACAGTCCAGATATAATGAGGGGACTGGGGAGCATGTAGCCTACAGTCCAGATATAATGAGGGGACTGGGGAGCATGTAGCCTACAGTCCAGATATAATGAGTCCTGGGGAGATCCAGATATAATGCGGGGACTGGGGAGCATGTAGCCTACAGTCCAGATATAAGGAGGGGACTGGGGAGCGTGTAGCCTACCGTCCAGATATAATGAGGGGACTGTGGAGCGTGTAACCTACAGTCCAGATATAATGAGGGAACTGGGGAGCGTGTAGCCTACAGTCCAGATATAATGAGGGACTGGGGAGCGTGTAGCCTACAGTCCAGATATAATGAGATATAATCCAGAGGGGACTGGGGAGCGTGTAGCCTACAGTCCAGATATAATGAGGGGACTGGGGAGCAGATATAATGAGGGGACTGGGGAGCATGTAGCCTACAGTCCAGATATAATGAGGGGACTGGGGAGCATGTAGCCTACAGTCCAGATATAATGAGGGGACTGGGGAGCATGTGCCTACAGTCCTGATATAATGAGGGGACTGGGGAGCATGTAGCCTACAGTCCAGATATAATGAGGGGACTGGGGAGCGTGTAGCCTACAGTCCAGATATAATGAGGGGACTGGGGAGCATGTAGCCTACAGTCCAGATATAATGAGGGGACTGGGGAGCATGTCCAGATATAATGAGGGGACTGGGGAGCATGTAGTCCAGATATAATGAGGGGACTGGGGAGCATGTAGCCTACAGTCCAGATATAATGAGGGAGATATAATGGGGAGCATGTAGCCTACAGTCCAGATATAATGAGGGGACTGGGGAGCATGTAGCCTACAGTCCAGATATAATGAGGGGACTGGGGAGCGTGTAGCCTACAGTCCAGATATAATGTGGGACTGGGGACTGTAGCCTACAGTCCAGATATAATGAGGGGACTGGGGAGCATGTAACCTACAGTCCAGATATAATGAGGGGACTGGGGAGCGTGTAGCCTACAGTCCAGATATAATGAGGGGACTGGGGAGCATGTAGCCTACAGTCCAGATATAATGAGGGGGGACTGGGGAGCGTGTAGCCTACAGTCCAGATATAATGAGGGGACTGGGGAGCATGTAGCCTACAGTCCAGATATAATGAGGGAACTGGGGAGCGTGTAGCCTACAGTCCAGATATAATGAGGGAACTGGGAAGCGTGTAACCTACAGTCCAGATATAATGAGGGGACTGGGGAGCGTGTAGCCTACAGTCCAGATATAATGAGGGGACTGGGGAGCATGTAGCCTACAGTCCAGATATAATGAGGGGACTGGGGAGCGTGTAGCCTACAGTCCAGATATAATGAGGGGACTGGGGAGCATGTAGCCTACAGTCCAGATATAATGAGGGGACTGGGGAGCATGTAGCCTACAGTCCAGATATAATGAGGGGACTGGGGAGCATGTAGCCTACAGTCCAGATATAATGAGGGGACTGGGGAGCCAGTCCAGATATAATGAGGGGACTGGGGAGCGTGTAGCCTACAGTCCAGATATAATGAGGGGACTGGGGAGCATGTAGCCTACAGTCCAGATATAATGAGGGACTGGGGAGGGGACCTACAGTCCAGATATAATGAGGGACTGGGGAGCGTGGGGATATAATGAGGGGACGTGTAGCCTACAGTCCGGATATAATGAGGGGACTGGGGAGCATGTAACCTACAGTCCAGATATAATGAGGGGACTGGGGAGCATGTAGCCTACAGTCCAGATATAATGACTGGGTCCAGACTGGGGACTGCATGAGCATGTAACCTACAGTCCAGATATAATGAGGGGACTGGGGAGCATGTAGCCTACAGTCCAGATATAATGAGGGGACTGGGGAGCATGTAGCCTACAGTGATATAATGAGGGACTGGGAGCTGTAGCCTAGTCCAGATATAATGAGGGGACTGGGGAGCATGTAGCCTACAGTCCAGATATAATGAGGGAACTGGGGAGCATGTAGCCTACAGTCCAGATATAATGAGGGGACTGGGGCCTAGCAGTCCAGATATAATGAGGGGACCTAGCAGTCCAGATATAATGAGGGGACTGGGGAGCATGTAGCCTACAGTCCAGATATAATGAGGGGACTGGGGAGCATGTAGCCTACAGTCCAGATATAATGAGGGGACTGGGGAGCGTGTAGCCTACAGTCCAGATATAATGAGGGGACTGGGGAGCTGTAGGTCCAGATATAATGAGGGGACTGGGGAGCATGTAGCCTACAGTCCAGATATAATGAGGGGACTGGGGAGCATGTAGCCTACAGTCCAGATATAATGAGGGAACTGGGGAGCGTGTAGCCTACAGTCCAGATATAATGAGGGGACTGGGGAGCATGTATAATGCCTACAGTCCAGATATAATGAGGGGACTGGGGAGCATGTAGCCTACAGTCCAGATATAATGAGGGGACTGGGGAGCATGTAGCCTACAGTCCATATAATGAGGGGACTGGGGAGCATGTAGCCTACAGTCCAGATATAATGAGGGACTGGGACTGTGGCCTACAGTCCACAGTCCAGATATAATGAGGGGACTGGGGAGCGTGTAGCCTACAGTCCAGATATAATGAGGGGACTGGGGAGCATGTAGCCTACAGTCCAGATATAATGAGGGGACTGGGGAGCAGTCCTACAGTCCAGATATAATGAGGGGACTGGGGAGCGTGTAGCCTACAGTCCAGATATAATGAGGGGACTGGGGAGCATGTAGCCTACAGTCCAGATATAATGAGGGGACTGGGGAGCGTGTACAGTCCAGATATAATGAGGGGACTGGGGAGTCCTGTCCAGATATAATGAGGGGACTGGGGAGCATGTAGCCTACAGTCCAGATATAATGAGGGGACTGGGGAGCATGTAGCCTACAGTCCAGATATAATGAGGGAACTGGGGAGCCCTACAGTCCAGATATAATGAGGGGACTGGGGAGCATGTAGCCTACAGTCCAGATATAATGAGGGGACTGGGGAGCATGTAGCAGTCCAGATATAATGAGGGGACTGGGGAGTCCAGATATAATGAGGGGACTGGGGAGCATGTAGCCAGAGTATAATGAGGGGACTGGGTCCAGATATAATGAGGGGACTGGGGAGCATGTAGCCTACAGTCCAGATATAATGAGGGGACTGGGGAGCATGTAGCCTACAGTCCAGATATAATGAGGGGACTGGGGAGCGTATAAGTCCAGATATAATGAGGGGACTGGGGAGCATGTAGCCTATAATGAGGGGACAGTCCAGATATAATGAGGGGACTGGGGAGCATGTAGCCTACAGTCCAGATATAATGAGGGGACTGGGGAGCATGTAGCCTACAGTCCAGATATAATGAGGGGACTGGGGAGCATGTAGCCTACAGTCCAGATATAATGAGGGGACTGGGGAGCATGTAGCCTACAGTCCTACAGTCCAGATATAATGAGGGGACTGGGGAGCATGTAGCCTACAGTCCAGATATAATGAGGGGACTGGGGAGCCTACAGTCCAGATAGCCTACAGTCCAGATATAATGAGGGACTGGGGAGCAGCCTACAGTCCAGATATAATGCCTGTCCGGATATAATGGGGACTGGGGAGCATGTAGCCTACAGTCCAGATATAATGAGGGGACTGGGGAGCGTGTAGCCTACAGTCCAGATATAATGAGGGACTGGGGAGCGTGTAGCCTACAGTCCAGATATAATGAGGGGACTGGGGAGCGTGTAGCCTACAGTCCAGATATAATGAGGGGACTGGGGAGCATGTAACAGTCCTATAATGAGGGGACAGTCCAGATATAATGAGGGGACTGGGGAGCGTGTAGCCTACAGTCCAGATATAATGAGGGGACTGGGGAGCATGTAGCCTACAGTCCAGATATAATGAGGGGACTGGGGAGCATGTAGCCTACAGTCCAGATATAATGAGGGGACTGGGGAGCGTGTAGCCTACAGTCCAGATATAATGAGGGGACTTGGGAGCATGTAGCCTACAGTCCGGATATAATGAGGGGACTGGGGAGCGTGTAGCCTACAGTCCGGATATAATGAGGGGACTGGGGAGCGTGTAGCCTACAGTCTGGATATAATGAGGGGACTGGGGAGCGTGTAGCCTACAGTCTGGATATAATGAGGGGACTGGGGAGCATGTAGCCTACAGTCTGGATATAATGAGGGGACTGGGGAGCGTGTAGCCTACAGTCCAGATATAATGAGGGGACTGGGGAGCTGTATGTAGCCTACAGTCCAGATATAATGAGGGAACTGGGGAGCGTGTAGCCTACAGTCCAGATATAATGAGGGGACTGGGGAGCATGTAGCCTACAGTCCAGATATAATGAGGGGACTGGGGAGCATGTAGCCTACAGTCCAGATGTGGGGAGCATGTAGCCTACAGTCCAGATATAATGAGGGGACTGGGGAGCGTGTAGCCTACAGTCCAGATATAATGAGGGAACTGGGGAGCGTGTAGCCTACAGTCCAGATATAATGAGGGGACTGGGGAGCTGGGGATGTAGCCTACAGTCCAGATATAATGAGGGGACTGGGGAGACTGGGGAGCTGGGGAGCGTGTAGCCTACAGTCCAGATATAATGAGGGGACTGGGGAGCATGTAACAGTCCAGATATAATGGGGAGGGGAGCGTGTAGCCTACAGTCCAGATATAATGAGGGGACTGGGCGTGAGCCTACAGTCTGTATAATGAGGGACTGGGGAGCTACAGTCCAGATATAATGAGGGGAACTGGGGAGCTGTGTAGCCTACAGTCCAGATATAATGAGGGGACTGGGGAGCATGTAGCCTACAGTCCAGATATAATGAGGGGACTGGGGATAACAGTCCAGATATAATGAGGGGACTGGGGAGCGTGTAGCCTACAGTCCAGATATAATGAGGGGACTGGGGAGCATGTAGCCTACAGTCCAGATATAATGAGGGGACTGGGGAGCGTGTAGCCTACAGTCCAGGATATAATGAGGGGACTGGGGAGCAGTCCAGATATAATGAGGGGACTGGGGAGCGTGTAGCCTACAGTCCAGATATAATGAGGGACTGGGGAGCATGTAGCCTACAGTCCAGATATAATGAGGGGACTGGGGAGCTGGCCTACAGTCCAGATATAATGAGGGACTGGGGAGCATGTAGCCTACAGTCCAGATATAATGAGGGGACTGGGGAGCATGTAGCCTACAGTCCAGATATAATGAGGGACTGGGGACTGGGGAGCAGTGTAGCCTACAGTCCAGATATAATGAGGGGACTGGGGAGCGTGTAGCCTACAGTCCAGGATATAATGAGGGGACTGGGGAGCGTGTAGCCTACAGTCCAGATATAATGAGGGGACTGGGGAGCATAACCTACAGTCCAGATATAATGAGGGACTGGGGAGCATGTAGCCTACAGTCCAGATATAATGAGGGGAACTGGGGAGCATGTAGCCTACAGTCCAGATATAATGAGGGGACTGGGGAGCGTGTAGCCTACAGTCCAGATATAATGAGGGACTGGGGAGCGTGTAGCCTACAGTCCAGATATAATGAGGGAACTGGGGAGCGTGTAGCCTACAGTCCAGATATAATGATAAGCCTACAGTCCAGATATAATGAGGGGACTGGGGAGCATGTAGCCTACAGTCCAGATATAATGAGGGGACTGGGGAGCATGTAGCCTACAGTCCAGATATAATGAGGGGACTGGGGAGCGTGTAGCCTACAGTCCAGATATAATGAGGGGACTGGGGAGCGTGTAGCCTACAGTCCAGATATAATGAGGGGACTGGGGAGCCTACAGTCCAGATATAAACTGCCTGTAGCCTACAGTCCAGATATAATGAGGGGACTGGGGAGCGTGTGTAGCCTACAGTCCAGATATAATGAGGGGACTGGGGAGCATGTAGCCTACAGTCCAGATATAATGAGGGGACTGGGGAGCGTGTAGCCTACAGTCCAGATATAATGAGGGGACTGGGGAGCGTGTAGCCTACAGTCCAGATATAATGAGGGGACTGGGGGAGCGTGTAGCCTACAGTCCAGATATAATGAGGGGACTGGGGAGCGTGTCCCGGATATAATGCCTACAGTCTGGATATAATGAGGGGACTGGGGAGCATGTAGCCTACAGTCTGGATATAATGAGGGGACTGGGGAGCGTAGCAGTCCAGATATAATGAGGGGACTGGGGAGCCCTACCGTCCAGATATAATGAGGGACTGGGGAGCGTGTAGCCTACAGTCCAGATATAATGGGGACTGGGGAGCGTGTAGCCTAGTCCAGATATAATGAGGGGACTGGGGAGCGTGTAGCCTACAGTCCAGATATAATGAGGGGACTGGGGAGCGTGTAGCCTACAGTCCAGATATAATGAGGGGACTGGGGAGCGTGTAGCCTACAGTCCAGATATAATGAGGGGACTGGGGAGCGTGTAGCCTACAGTCCAGATATAATGAGGGGACTGGGGAGCATGTAGCCTACAGTCCAGATATAATGAGGGGACTGGGAGCATGTAGCCTACAGTCCAGATATAATGAGGGGACTGGGGAGCATGTAGCGTGTAGCCTATAGTCCAGATATAATGAGGGAACTGGGGAGCGTGTAGCCTACAGTCCAGATATAATGAGGGGACTGGGGAGTGTGTAGCCTACAGTCCAGATATAATGAGGGGACTGGGGAGCATGTAGCCTACCGTCCAGATATAATGAGGGGACTGGGGAGCATGTAGCCTATAGTCCAGATATAATGAGGGGACTGGGGAGCGTGTAGCCTACAGTCCAGATATAATGAGGGGACTGGGGAGCGTGTAGCCTACAGTCCAGATTGATCAAGTCCCTAGCTGTCTCTATGCTCTAAATGTGTGGAGACCAGAATGACCACAGACAGTCTCTTGCACAACGGCATGGTTATTTACCCCTAAAAACTCTTTACTGACTCTACTGACGACACTCAACACACACAGGGAGGATTCCATCCAAAGGGACTGTCCGTTAGTATAGATCAGTGTGACATGTTTTCCAGTGACTCATTGCATGGACACTCTTATAAAACCATACAATTCACATCAATGTGCATCAGCTCAGTAAATAAACATGTTGTTTCGTTTAGGTTCCTACAATCCGGCCCCCACGATGGCTCCATTACCAAAAGGAAAACAGGGAGAGTGTAAACCCACTGATAGACTACTCAGGAGGATGTGGGGCAAACATAATGGCTGATGGGCTGGGTGTGTTTCTTGGAGAGTTTAATAAAGTGTGTTTTTTTGTAGAGTGTAGAAAGGTATGTTCTTTTGGAGAGTTTTATAAAGTGCCACAGGCTACTAAGTGTGTCGTAAATTGTTCACAGATCTAGTTGCACAATCACTGTCTGGATCAACGTGCCTTCTCCACCTGGAGGAATCTAGTGTGTGTGTGTGTCTCTGTGTGTGTGTGTGTGACTGTTTTTGTGGTTGAAATGTGTCCATGTTTACAGTATGTTTGTGTGTTCAAGTGTTTGTACTGTATGTGTGCTATCGTGTGCGTGTGCTATTTTTGTCATTGTGTGTGTGTTTGTGTGGATCAGTTCAGATTACTCTCATTATGTGCCAGCTGTTAGTTATTTTCTGTGATGCTCTCATGGAAAATCTATAACGAGAAGCAATTAAAGTATTTCTATACTAATGATATTGTCTGGTGATGCACTGGTCTCACTATGGGTCCATGTCCTCCATAGGACATGTGCTTACTGTACACTCATTAAATTAGGGGTTCAACAGGGTTTTTTCTAAGATCCTCAAACCTTACCGTTCTTTGCACTGAAAATTGCCACCAAAAGGTTTTTCCAAGAACCCCATAGGAGGTGGGATTCATTGAGGAACCTCCTTAGTTAGTGGGGGTTCTTGAAGGAACCTAACTGCCCAACTGAAATATTTGGATTTGAATTTGAAAGGACAGCAGGTGCAAGGACTTAACTGAAAAATGTAAAGATCTCCTCAATTTAAGGTAAGGTTGTTTATGATGATACCATGATCTATCTTTTCATATTTGTGCAAATGTTTCTACAACAGAAAATGGACACAATTCAATGGATATCAATCAACAAAGAGGTAAGAATATGTAGGCTATAAGAATATGTTGAAGGCTAGCTGTATTGGGTGCAGATGACTGAACTGCTCAATTTTGTGTCTGTAGGTATTCAGACGAGGAGGCATACAAAGGTATGTCAGTATGTTATGCAGATCACATGTACCATCCTCCTGCCTTACCTCTTCAATGAATATCCCAGAGGCCTCTACGTTATGGACACGGTATGTGTTTGAAAACCATTATCAAAAAAATTGTGTGTTATAGTTGTAATGAACATTATTATTATTAATAATAATAATAGGGGGGTAGTTCAAACATGAACCCCAAAAGGTTCTTCCAAAGGTTCTTTGAGGATTCATTTAAAGGGGTTCTTTGAAGAACTTATACAGTTGAAGTTGGAAGTTTACGAAACACTTAGGTTGGAGTCATTAAAACTAATTTTTCAACCACTCCACAAACTTCTCATTAACACACTATAGTTTTGGCAAGTCAGATAGGATATCTACTTTGTGCATGGCAAGTATTTTTTCCAACAATTGTTGAAAATTGTTATAATTATTATAATTGTTTATAATTGTTATAATTCACTGAATCACAATTCCAGTGGGTCAGAAGTTTACATACACTAAGTGCCTTTAAACAGCTTGGAAAATTCCAGTAAATGATGTCATGGCTTTATAAACTTCTGATAGGCTAATTGACATAATTTGAGTCAATTGGAGGTGTGCCTGTGGATGTATTTCAAGGCCTACCTTCAAACTGTCAGGATTTGGCCAGGGTTGTTCCGGGTTTTGGTCACTAGATGCCCCCATTGTGCTTTTTGACCTTATGTTTTTTCCCTTGTTCCCCATTATTATTTGCACCTGTGCCTCGTTTCCTCTGATTGTATTTAAACCCTTAGTTTCCCTCAGTTCTGTGCTCTGTGTTTGTATGTTAGCACCCAGCCCTAGTGTTCTGTGTATTCTTGTCGATTCCGGTGGATGCTCTTGTGGAATTCTGTTTTGGTTTTTGAGTATCTCTTGAGGCTTTTTTGTGCTATTCCTACCACCTTTTGGATTTGCCATTTTTTGTATTGAAGGACTTCTCTTTTTTCTTTATTAAATACACCGTCTTAAGTACTGCTGTGTCTGCCTCATCTTCTGGGTTCTGCTGACTATTCGTGGCTCAGTTGGTTAAGTTACTGTTTCTCACTCCGGAGACCCAGGTTCGTAACCGGGTCCTGATACAAACTCTGTGCCACTTTGCTTGACATCATGGGAAAATCTAAATAAATCAGCCAAGACCTCAGGAAGAAGAATTGAAGACCTCCACAGGCCTGGTTCATCCTTGGGAGCAATTTCCAAACGCCTGAAGGTACTACGTTCATCTGTACAAACAATAGTACGCATGTATAAACACCATGGGACCACGCAGCCGTCATACCACTCAGGAAGGAGACGCGTTCTGTATCCAAGAGATAAACGTACCTTGGTGTGAAAAGTGCAAATCAATCCCATAACATCAGCAAAGTACCTGTAGAAGATTCTGGAGGAAACAGGTACAAAAGTAGCTATATCCATAGAAAAAAGAGTCCTATATCGACATAACCTGAAAGGCCGCTCAAAAAGGAAGAAGCCACTGCTCCAAAACCGCAATAAAAAAGCCAGACTATGGTTTGCAACTGCACATGGGGACAAAGATCGTACTTGTTGGAGAAATGTCCTCTGGTCTGGTGAAACCAAAATAAAACTGTTTGGCCATAATGACCATAGTTATGTTCGGAGGAAAAAGAGGGATGCTTGCAAGCTGAAGAACACCATCCCAACTGTGAAGCACGGGGGTGGCAGCATCATGTTGTGGGGGTGCTTTGCTGCAGGAGGGACTGGTGCACTTCACAAAATAGATGGCGTCATGAGGGCGGAAAATTATGTGGATACATTGAAGTAACATCTCAGGACATCAGTAGGAAGTTAAAGCTTGGTCGCAAATGGGTCTTCCAAATGGACAATGACCCCAAGCATACTTCCAAAGTTGTGGCAAAATGGCTTAAGGACAACAAAGTCAAGGTATTGTAGTGGCCATCACAAAGCCCTGACCTCAATCCTATAGAAAATGTGTGGGCAGAACTGAAAAAGCGCATGCGAGCAAGGAGGCCTACAAACCTGTCTCAGTTACATCAGCTCTGTCAGGACGAATGTGTCAAAATTTACCCAACTTATTCTAGGAAGCTTTTTTTTCACATTGATTTAACCAGGTAGGCTAGTTGAGAAGAAGTTCTCATTGGTCGCCTTTCCTTTCAGTTCTCTGCTGCCACTGACTGGAACAAACTGCAAAAATCACTGAAGCTGGAGATTCCCATCTCCCTCACTAGCTTTAAGAACCAGCTGTCAGAGCATCTCACAGGTCATAGCCCATCTATATACAGCTCATCTATCTACCTCATTTATTTATTTTGCTCCTTTTGCACCACAGTATCTCTACTTGCACATCCATCTTTTGCACATCTACCATTCCAGTGTATCTTGGCCAGGTCGCAGTTGCAAATGAGAACTTGTTCTCAACTAGCCTACCTGGTTAAATAAAGGTGAAAAAACACACACAAAAACACACAGCTGTACATTTCAATGAAACTGCTATTGTTTTCACTATATATTTGACCTCTTGGGGATGTCATTCGAAAACATCCGCTATGCGGATGACACACAGATGTATATTTCAATGAAACATGGTGAAGCCCCAAATTGCCCTCGCTAGAAGCCTGTGTTTCAGACATAAGGAAGTGGATGGCTGCAAACTTTCTACTTTTAAACTAGGACAAAACAGAGATGCTTGTTCTAGGTCCCAAGAAACAGAGATTTCCTGTTGAATCTGACAATTAATCTTAATGGTTGTACAGTCGTGAAGGACCTCGAGGTTACTCTGGACCCTGATCTCTCTTTTGACAAACATATCAAGAGTGTTTCAAGGACAGCTTTTTTCCATTTACGTATTATTGCAAAAATCAGAAACTTTCTGTCCAAAAATGATGCAGAATTTTTTTTTTATCCATGCTTTCTTTACTTCTAGGTTAGACTACTGCAATGCTCTACTTTCCGGCTACCCGGATAAAGCACTAAATAAACTTCAGTTAGTGCTAAATACGGCTGCTAGAATCCTGACTAGAACCAAAATATTTGATCATATTACTCCAGTGCTAGCCTCCCGACACTGGCTTCCTGTCAAGGCAAGGGCTGATTTCAAGGTTTAACTGCTAACCTACAAAGCATTACATGGGCTTGCTCCTACATATCTCTCTGATTTGGTCCTGCCGTACATACCTACACGTACACTATGGTCACAAGACGCAGGCCTCCCAATTGTCCCTAGAATTTCTAAGCAAAAAGCTGGAGGCAGGGCTTTCTCCTATAGAGCTCAATTTCTATGGAACGGTCTGCCGACCCACGTGAGAGACGCAAACTCGGTCTCAACCTTTAAGTCTTTACTGAAGACTCAATTCTTCAGTGGGTCATATGATTGAGTGTAGTCTGGCCCAGGAGTGTGAAGGTGAACGGAAAGGCCCTGGAGCAACGAACCGCCCTTGCTGTCTCTCCCTGGTCGGTTCCCCTCTTTCCACTGGGATTCTCTGCCTCTAACCCAATTACAGGGGCTGAGTCACTGGCTTACTGGTGCTCTTTCATGCCGTACCTATTTTTTTATTTTAATTTTTATTTTACCTTTATTTAACCAGGCAAGTCAGTTAAGAACAAATTCTTATTTTCAATGACGGCCTGGGAACAGTGGGTTAACTGCCTGTTCAGGGGCAGAATGACAGATTTGTACCTTGTCAGCTCGGGGGTTTGAACTCGCAACCTTCCGGTTACTAGTCCAACACTGAAACCACTAGGCTATCCTGCCACACCTAGGAGGGGACCTGATCCCTAGGACCATGCCTTAGGACTACCTGGCATGATGACTCCTTGCTGTCCCCAGTCCACCTGGCCATGCTGCTGCTCCAGTTTCAACTGTTCTGCCTGTAATTATTATTATTTGACCATGCTGGTCATTTATGAACATTTGAACATCTTGGCCATGTTCTGTTATAATCTCCACCCGACACAGCCAGAAGAGGGCTGGCCACCCCTCATAGCCTGGTTCCTCTCTAGGTTTCTTCCTAGGTTTTGGCCTTTCTATGGAGTTTTTCCTAGCCACCGTGCTTCTACACCTGCATTGCTTGCTGTTTGAGGTTTTAGGCTGGGTTTCTGTACAGCACTTTGAGATATCAGCTGATGTACGAAGGGCTATATAAATACATTTGATTTGATTTGATAGCGGGCCATGTCGGTGGCACTGTATTGTCCTCAAAGCACCCAAAGAAGTTGTTTAAGTTGTCTGGGAGCAAGACGTTGATGTCTGGTTTTCGTTTTGTAATCCGGGATTGTCTGTAGACCCTGCCACATACATCTCATGTTTGAGCCGTTGAATTGCGACTCCACTTTGTCTCTATACTGACGCTTTGCTTGTTTGATTGCCTTACGGAGGGAATAACTACACTGTTTGTATTTGGTCATGTTTCCAGTCACCTTGCCATGATTAAATGTGGTGGGTACGTACTTTCAGCATGAATGCTGCCATCAATCCATGCGTTCTGGTTAGGGAAGGTTTTAATAGTCACAGTGGGTACAATATCTCCTATACACTTCCTTATATACTCGCTCACCGAGCCACTGTATACACCAATGTTATTGTCTGAGGCTACCTGGAACATATCCCAATCCACGAGGCACGTGATCGAAGCCATCTTGAGGCGTAGAATCTGATTGGTCAGACCAGCATTGGATAGATCTAAGCACGGGCGCTTGCTGTTTTAGTTTCTGACAATAGGAGGGGAGCAACAAGATGGAGTCATGGTCAGATTTTCCAAAGGGAGGTCGGGTGTGGGCCTTGTATGCATCGCGGAAGTTAGAGTAGCAGTGGTCGAGGCATTTGATTGTGAGGAATTCTAGGTTAGGTGAACCAAAGGACTTGGGTAGTTGTATGTTGTTACGTTTACACAATGAGTCTTTAATCAGAGAGATGTTTGTTCCTGTCAGCGCGATGCATTGAAAATCCTGTTGGCTGTATGGACTCCGACAGCATGTCGGACAGCTAGCCATATCTCCGTGAAACAGAGTATGTTATAATCCCGGATATCTCTTTGGAAAGCAACTCTTGCCCTAATTTTGTCGACTTTGTTAACAAGGGACTGGACATTAGTCAGCCATATCAGTGATTATCTGGGAGGTGAGTTTATTGTCTCCACCTTGTGTTGAGATTCAAAGTTCAAACCATTTTAAACGCACAGCTGCCACTTCACGCTTTTTCTGGTCCAATGTGTTAATTTCTTAACCCATAATTTATACCTTTTCGTCGAAAAGGGTTTTTCTGACAGAATGGCACACTCCCTGACCTCACTCCGGGGTGGAGACTACTCACTGTGCAAAGTTATGGAAAACAATGATCTCTTATAACTTCTCAAATCAGATCCCTCTCTTAACAAAAACACTTTAATCAATTTCCATATTACATGCACAACCCAAAGTATGGAAACTTCCTCCATGTAGTGGGTATTCTTTCCAAGTTACAGTGTAACATTTTTAATGATATCACAAAATATCAAACAAAATGACCTTAGTGTTCTATAGATCGCCTCTGACCATTCCCCAGGTTCTAGGTTAGAAATATTGTTCCAGTATTCACTTTTGAACATGTTAGAGTGTCAGCAGGAAAAAGACAAAGCACATTCCTTTGGTTAATTTGGAGAACACAGGTCTGGATTTTCTCCGTTGATTTACAACAGGACGTGAGTGTCCATCCCCACTAGTTATTTCCTTCCCCCTCTACGGGTGAGAGGTGCTCTGATTGAAGTTATTCATTGCAAACCTGATCTGACCTATTTGGATTCTTGTGGACAGTCATGACAACAGAAATAATGGGTGAAAACTGAGAGAGAGAGAGAGAGAATTCTCAGTCAGATATAGAAATATTTCATCCTTTCCTTCTTGTTGAACCCTTTTTTCCCCATACATAAAGTTCTTAGAACGTCTCATGGCCTCCCCCTTCCTTCTTCAAACCTCCCATCTGCTACTGCTAGCACACTTTGCAGCACATGCAGCTATAGCTGACACAGCAATTCCCTGATCAAACAGAAAGATGAGGGGGAGGACTTCAGTGACAAACCCATGTCGTTGAATCATGGAATTTATGTGGAATCTAATACACCAGCTCCAACCCCTCCAGTGACCCTGTCGACCTTGTCCTAAGGCTGGTGAGACACCTACTGTAGGCTTACATTGGGGGATACCCCTCTCCTTCTTCCTATAACACAGCTTCCCGTAACCAAAAGCCAGAGGGTAATCTAAAAATGGCCCTTCACAGCTCTGTATCACTGTGAATACCTTGACCAGACATAAACTGATGACCTGGATTCTATCGTTTTTGTTTGTTTGTTGTATGGCTGTGATAGATATACATTCTCATTCATGGGCAAAGCCTAACCCATAAACCCTACAGCAAACTCTCCAGTATTCCCCAGAGTAGCGGTCTATCCTCTTTCAGTACATGGGATAACAGTGCGTCAGGCAGGGCAGTACTCTGTTCAGCGACAGACGGGGTCATCAGGAAGACATCTTCCTGTTAGACACAGGGTCAATGAGACAGAACACCTGTTGTTGCCAACAGCAATGCCTGTGTAACTGACAGGCGTTAACACTTCTATAACTACATGCTATGATGCATTACATACGCTGCGTTGCATTAGGAAACAGTGTACACAGACTTGCTGTGCTGCGGTGTGTCCATATCCATACCCTCTGTGATTAGTAGCACTCCTATAACTACATGCTAAAATGCGTTATATACGCTGTGCTGCATTAGGAAACACAACACTGTCTGCAGTGTCCCTCTGCTTGATTAGCACTCTTTCCCTCCCTCCCTCCCTCCCTCCCTCCCTCCCTCCCTCCCTCCCTCCCTCCCTCCCTCCCTCCCTCCCTCCCTCCCTCCCTCCCTCCCTCCCTCCCTCCCTCTCTCTCTGTCCTCTCTGTACTCTCTCTCTCCCCTCTAACTGGCTAATTTCACTCTAAATAACGTCACCACAGGGTGACGTTCGCTAAGCCCCTGCTTAGAGATTGCCTCGCTGTTGGAACCCGCTGGTTTGGTTTATGAACTTAGCTGGAAAGCATCTTTAGGCTGGTTCACTTCACTGAGCACACCTAATGAGTCAGAAAATCACATTTTCCATGTTTTCAGTGTTCAGTGTCAAAGGTATTTCAAAAGGGTGTTTCAAATATGAGAGAGAGCTACAGTGTCAAGCAAGAATTTCTTTGAGATATGCATTTCACGATTTGGTGTGAGCAGACTACTGTATGGCCGATGATCACTTGACAATGATTATGGTTATTTGATGGTTATTTCAGTGTTAGCGTAGAGTGCAGGCGATCATTGGTGGTCATCAGGCAGAGGAGTGAGTGAGGGAGGGTAGTTGGGAAGCGGGGGAGAAGAGGGGGGTTAGGGATTACCCCTTTGATCTACAGACCGTGTCCACTCCAGAGACTGTCTGCCCTCGCCTTCTCAGACAGGTGAACTGTGTACCATCCCCCCCTTCACTCACCCCTGAGGTGTGAAATGAACCCCCTGTCCTCCAACTGACACTCCTAGTCACAGGGGCAGCCTCTCTCTGAGACTGAACTTTCTCTCTGGCTCTCTGGTGAAACATTCTCCAGTGAGGAGTAACTTTGACTGAGAACTGAAGTTTATGAATTTATGTGTTGGCAAAAATACCCCTACACCAGGAGACGCAGCAAACTATCTAGTGAACTGTACATTATCTAGTGAAGTACAGTACCAGCATTACTCAGCAGTGTTAAATCACACAGAGTAATTTGGTACAGCCAGGACTGTAACAGGCATAGTTGTTCCTGTAGTGTCATGTTTTGGCTGATCTGGTATCAGGCAATCTGGACCTGGACTAAGCAGAACAGACTGCTGCAGCCAGAGAAAGAGCTGACCTGGGGCCAGCTATGAATTCTCTGGCACACAGCCATCTGGCTCGACCACTCACTAATTTAAATGCACACACCTGACAACTGTCTCTGTAGCGTAGCCCAGCCATGTAGCATCGCTTGTCTCTGTCTCTCTCGCTCTTTCTCTGTCTCTCTCTCACTCTGTCTCACTCGCTTTTTTTCTCTCCTTGTTCTCTCTGTCTCTCTCTCTCTCTCTCTCTCTCTCTCTCTCTCTCTCTTTCTCTCTCTCTCTCTCACACACACACACTGGGAAATATGGAGAGAAGAGCAGCCTGGCAGTCCTTGGGGCTGGAAAGGATCTATTACACAGGAACACAAAGGCCAAAACTACAATTCTCTCTCTCTCTCTCTCTCTCTCTCTCTCTCTCTCTCTCTCTCTCTCTCTCTCTCTCTATATATATATATATATATATATATATATATATATATTATTTAAATTTAAGGAGCTTAATTGGCATGAGAAACATATACTTATGTTGCCAAAGCAAGTGAAATAAATAATACAAAACTATAAAGACATTTAAAATGTCATATTATGTACACTACCCTTCAAAAGTTTGGGGTCACTCAGAAATGCCCTTGTTTTCCATGATAACATACATGAAATGAGTTGCAAAATGAATAGGAAATATAGTCACGCCGTTGACAAGATTATAAATAATGCTTTTTAATTTAAATGTGTCCTTCAAACTCTACTTTCTTCAAATCAATCACATGTGTTTATAAAGCCCTGCTTATATCGGCTGATGTCACAAAGTGCTGTACAGAAACCCAGCCTAAAACCCCAGACAGCAAGCAATGCAGGTGTAGAAGCACGGTGGCTAGGAAAAACTCCCTAGAAAGGCCAAAACCTAGGAAGAAACTTAGAGAGGAACCAGGCTGTGAGGGGTGGTCAGTCCTCTTCTGGCTGTTCCGGGTGGAGATTATAACAGAACATGGCCAAGATGTTCAAATGTTCATAGATGACCAGTATGGTCAAATAATAATAATCACAGAGGTTGTAGAGGGTGCAGCAAGTCAGCACCTCAGGAGTAAATGTCAGTTGGCTTTTCATAGCCGATCATTCAGAGTATCTCTACCGCTCCTGCTGTCTCTAGAGAGCTAAAAACAGCAGGTCTGGGATAAAGAATCCTCCATTCAGCAATTACAGCCTTACAGACCATTGGCATTCTAGTTGTCAATTTGCTGACGTAATTTGAAGAGATTTCACCCCATGCTTCCTGAAGCACCTCGCACACGTTGGATTGGCTTGATGGGCACTTCTTATGTACCATACGGTCAAGCTGCTCCCACAACAGCTCAGTAGGGTTGTGATCCGGTGACTGTGCTGGCAACTCCATTATAGACAGAATACCACCTGACTGCTTCTTTCCTAAATAGTTCTTGCATACTTTGGAGCTGTGCTTTGGGTCATTGTCCTTTTGTAGGAGGAAATTGGCTCAATTAAGCACCATCCACAGGGTATGGCATGGCGTTGCAAAATGGAATGATAGCCTTCCTTCTTCAATATCCCTTTTACCCTATACAAATCTCCCACTTTACCACCACCACAGCACCCCCAGACCATCACATTGCCTCCACCATGCTTGACAGACGGCGCTAAGCACTCCTCCAGCATCTTATCATTTTTTCTGCGCCTCACATATGTTCTTCTCAAACTTAGATTTGTCCATCCATAACACTTTTCTCCCATCTTTCTCTGTACAGTGTCTGTGTTCTTCAGCCCATCTTGATCTTTTCTTTTCAATGGCCAGTCTAGGATTTGGCTTTTTCTTTGCAACTCTGCTTTGAAGGCCAGCATCCCGGAGTTGCCTCTTCACTGTTGACGTTGAGACTGGTGTTTTTATGGGTCCTATTTAATGAAGCTGCCAGTTGAGGACTTGTGAGGTGTCTGTTTCTCAAACTAGACACTCTAATGTACTTGTCCTCTTGCTCAGTTGTGCACCGGGGCCTCCCACTCCTCTTTCTATTCTGGTTAGAGCCTGTTTGCGCTGTTCTGTGAAGGGAGTAGTACACAGAGTTGTACAAGATCTTCAGTTTCTTGGCAATTTCTCGCATGGAATAGCCTTCATTTCTCAGAACAACAATAGACTGACGAGTTTCAGAAGAAAATTCTTTGTTTCTGGCCATTTTGAGCCTTGGATTAGCTAACACATTGTGCCATTGGAACACAGGAGTGATGGTTGCTGATAATGGTCCTCTGTGCACCAATGTAGATATTCCATAAAAAATCTGCCGTTTCCAGCTACATTAGTAATTTACAACATTAAAAATGTCTACACTGTATTTCTGATCAATTTGATGTTATTTTAATGGACAAATGGCTTTTCGTTTGAAAACAAGGACATTTCTAAGTGGCCCCAAACTTTTGAAAGGTAGTGTATATATACAGTGTTGTAATGATGTGCAAATAGTTGAAGTACAAAAAGGAAAATAAACATAAATATAGGTTGTATTTACAATAGTGTTTGTTTTTCACTGGTTGTTCTTTTATTGTGTCAACAGGTCACAAATCTTGCTGCTGTGATTGCACACTGGTATTTCACCCCAAAAATATGGGAGTTTATCAAAATTGGATTTGTTTTCAAATTCTTTGTGGGTCTGTGTAAATCTGAGAGAAATATCTGTCTCTAATATGGTCATACATTTGGCAGGAGGTTAGGGAAGTGCAGCTCAGTTTCCACCTCATTTTGTGGGCAGTGTGCACATAGCCTGTCTTCTCTTGAGAGCCAGTCAGTCACAGTGGTCTATCTCTCTCTCTGTTCGCTCTCTCTGTTCTCTTTCTCACTCTCTGTTCTCTCTATTCTCTCTGTCTCTCTCTCGCTGTTCTCTCTGTCTCTCTCTCTCTCTGTTTTCTCTGTCTCTCTCTCTCTGTTCTCTGTCTCTTTTTCTCTCTCTGTTCTCTCTCTCTTTTCTCTCTGTCTCTCACTGTTCTCTCTGTCTCTCTCTGTTCTCTCTGTCTCTCGCTGTTCTCGCTGTTCTCTCTGTTCTCTCTATTCTCTCTGTCAATTCAATTCAATTCACTTCAATTCAAGGGCTTTATTGGCATGGGAAACATGTGTTAACATTGCCAAAGCAAGTGAGGTAGATACGGTCTCTCTCTCTCTGTTCTCTCTGTCTCTCGCTGTTCTCTCTATTCTCTCTGGCTCTCTCTCTCTGTTCTCTATGTCTCTCTCTGTTCTCTCTATTCTCTCTGTCACTCTCTCTGTGTTCTCTCTGTCTCTCTCTCTGTTCTCTCTATTCTCTCTGTCTCTCTGTGTTCTCTCTCTCTCTCTCTCTCTCTCTGTTCTCTCTATTCTCTCTCTATCTCTGCTCTCTCTCTCTCTCTTCTCTCTGTTCTCTCTATTCTCTCTGTGTCTCTCTCTCTGTTCTCTCTATTCTCTCTGTCACTCTCTCTGTGTTCTCTCTGTCTCTCTCTCTGTTCTCTCTATTCTCTCTGTCTCTCTGTGTTCTCTCTCTCTGTCTCTCTCTCTCTGTTCTCTCTATTCTCTCTCTATCTCTGCTCTCTCTCTCTCTCTGTTCTCTCTATTCTCTCTGTTCTCTCTATTCTCTCTCTCTGTTCTCTCTATTCTCTGTCTCTCTCTCTCTGTTCTCTCTGTCTCTCTCTATTCTCTCTGGCTCTCTCTCTCTGTTCTCTATGTCTCTCTCTGTTCTCTCTATTCTCTCTGGCTCTCTCTCTCTGTTCTCTATGTCTCTCTCTGTTCTCTCTATTCTCTCTGTCTCTCTCTCTCTCTGTTCTCTCTGTCTCTATCTCTCTCTGTTCTCTCTATTTTCTCTGTCTCTCTCTCTCTGTTCTCTCTATTCTCTCTCTCTCTCTGTTCTCTCTCTCTGTTCTCTCTATTCTCTGTCTCTCTCTCTCTATTCTCTCTGGCTCTCTCTCTCTGTTCTCTATGTCTCTCTCTGTTCTCTCTATTCTCTCTGGCTCTCTCTCTCTGTTCTCTATGTCTCTCTCTGTTCTCTCTATTCTCTCTGGCTCTCTCTCTCTGTTCTCTCTATTCTCTCTGTCTCTCTCTCTCTCTGTTCTCTCTGTCTCTCTCTCTGTTCTCTCTATTTTCTCTGTCTCTCTCTCTCTGTTCTCTCTATTCTCTCTCTCTCTGTTCTCTCTCTCTGTTCTCTCTATTCTATGTCTCTCTCTCTCTGTTCTCTCTGTCTCTCTCTGATCTCTCTGTCTCTCTCTCTCTGTTCTCTCTCTCTCTGTTCTCTCTGTCTCTCTCTGTTCTCTCTGTCTCTCTCTGTTCTCTCTGTTCTCTCTGTTTCTCTCTCTCTCTATTCTCTCTGTCTCTCTCTGTTCTCTCTTTCTCTCTCTCTGTTCTCTCTTTCTCTCTCTCTGTTCTCTCTGTTCTCTCTTTCTCTCTTTCTGTTCTCTCTATTCTCTCTGTCTCTCTCTCGCTGTTCTCTCTGTCTCTCTCTCTCTGTTCTCTCTGTCTCTCGTTCTCTCTCTCTGTTCCCTCTGTCTCTCACTGTTCTCTCTGTCTCTCTCGGTTCTCTCTGTCTCTCGCTGTTCTCGCTGTTCTCTCTGTTCTCTCTATTCTCTCTGTCTCTCTCTCGCTGTTCTCTCTGTCTCTCTCTCTCTGTTCTCTCTGTCTCTCGTTCTCTCTCTCTGTTCCCTCTGTCTCTCACTGTTCTCTCTGTCTCTCTCGGTTCTCTCTGTCTCTTTCTGTTCTCTCTGTTCTCTCTGTTCTCTCTATTCTCTCTGGCTCGCTCTCTCTGTTCTCTCTGTCTCTCGCTGTTCTCTCTATTCTCTCTCTCTCTCTCTCTTTCTCTGTTCTCTCTGTCTCTCTCTGTTCTCTCTGTTCTCTCTGTCTCTCTCTCTCTCTATTCTCTCTGTCTCTCTCTGTTCTCTCTTTCTCTCTCTCTCTCTATTCTCTCTGTCTCTCTCTGTTCTCTCTGTTCTCTCTTTCTCTCTTTCTGTTCTCTCTATTCTCTCTGTCTCTCTCTCGCTGTTCTCTCTGTCTCTCTCTCTCTGTTCTCTCTGTCTCTCGTTCTCTCTCTCTATTCCCTCTGTCTCTCACTGTTCTCTCTGTCTCTCTCGGTTCTCTCTGTCTCTCGCTGTTCTCGCTGTTCTCTCTGTTCTCTCTGTTCTCTCTATTCTCTCTGGCTCGCTCTCTCTGTTCTCTCTGTCTCTCGCTGTTCTCTCTATTCTCTCTCTCTCTCTCTCTCTGTTCTCTCTGTCTCTCTCTGCTCTCTCTGTATCTTTTTCTGTTCTCTCTGTCTCTCTCTCTCTCTGTTCTCTCTATTCTCGCTGTCTCTCTGTGTTCTCTCTCTGTTCTCTCTATTCTCTCTGTCTCTCTCTCTCTGTTCTCTCTATTCTCTATGTCTCTCTCTCTCTGTTCTCTCTCTCTCTCTGTTCTCTCTATTCTCTCTGTCTCTCTCTGTGTTCTCTCTGTCTCTCTCTCTCTGTTCTCTTTATTCTCGCTGTCTCTCTGTGTTCTCTGTTCTCTCTGTTCTCTCTATTCTCTCTGGCTCTCTCTCTCTGTTCTCTCTGTCTCTCACTGCTCTCTCTATTCTCTCTCTCTGTCTCTCTCTCTCTCTGTTCTCTCTCTCTGTTCTCTTTGTCTATTGTTCTCTCTCTTTGTTCTCTCTCTCTGTTCTCTCTGTCTCTTGTTCTCTCTCTCTGTTCTCTCTCTCTCTTTTCTCTCTGTCTCTCACTGTTCTCTCTGTCTCTCTCTGTTCTCTCTGTCCCTCGCTGTTCTCGCTGTTCTCTCTGTTCTCTCTGTTCTCTCTATTCTCTCTGTCAATTCAATTCACTTCAATTCAAGGGCTTTATTGGCATGGGAAACGTGTTAACATTGCCAAAGCAAGTGAGGTAGATACTGTCTCTCTCTCTCTCTCTCTGTTCTCTCTGTCTCTCGCTGTTCTCTCTATTCTCTCTGGCTCTCTCTCTCTGTTCTCTATGTCTCTCTCTGTTCTCTCTATTCTCTCTGTCACTCTCTCTGTGTTCTCTCTGTCTCTCTCTCTGTTCTCTCTATTCTCTCTGTCTCTCTGTGTTCTCTCTCTCTGTCTCTCTCTCTCTGTTCTCTCTATTCTCTCTCTATCTCTGCTCTCTCTCTCTCTCTGTTCTCTCTATTCTCTCTGTTCTCTCTATTCTCTCTGTCTCTCTCTCTCTGTTCTCTCTATTCTCTCTGTCACTCTCTGTGTTCTCTCTGTCTCTCTCTCTCTCTATTCTCTCTGTCTCTCTGTGTTCTCTCTCTGTCTCTCTCTCTCTCTCTGTTCTCTCTATTCTCTCTCTATCTCTGCTCTCTCTCTCTCTCTGTTCTCTCTATTCTCTCTGTCTCTCTCTCTCTGTTCTCTCTGTCTCTCTCTGTTCTCTCTGTCTCTCTCTCTCTCTGTTCTCTCTGTCTCTCTCTGTTCTCTCTATTCTCTCTGTCTCTCTCTCTCTCTATCTCTCTCTGTCTCTCTCTGTTCTTTCTTTCTCTCTCTCTGTTCTCTCTATTCTAGTGGGGGGATATAGGTTCTCTCTGTTCGCTCTCTCTGTTCTCTCTCTCTTTTCTCTCTGTTCTCTCTGTTCTCTCTTTCTCTCTTTCTGTTCTCTCTGTCTCTCTCTCGCTGTTCTCTCTGTCTCTCTCTCTCTCTGTTCTCTCTGTCTCTCTCTCTCTCTGTTCTCTCTGTCTCTCTTTCTCTCTCTCTGTCTACCTCTCACACACACACACACACACATACTGGGAAATATGGAGAAGAGAGTAGCCTGGCAGTCCTTGCGTTTGGAAAGGATCTATTACACAGGAACACCAAGGCCAAAAACTACAATCTCTCTCTGTAAGGTTCTGCTTTTCTTTTCTTAGTCAACCTTGAGTTATTTTTCTTTGTGTTCTGGAACGTAGCCCTGTCTTTTATTTTGTTCATTGATTTCACCTGTGTTTGTTTCTCACCTGGTCTCATCAGCTCCCTATTTAGTTCAGTTCTTTCTGTTTGTATGGTCATCAGCCTACCTATTTTGTTCAGTTCTTTCTGTTTGTATGGTTGTGAGGTATTGTTTGTTTTTGACTGCCTACCTGTGTTTGACTGCCTACCTGTGTTTGACCATTGCCTACCTGTGTTTGACTGCCTACCTGTGTTTGACCATTGCCTGCCTGTGTTTGACCATTGCCTACCTGTGTTTGACCATTGCCTACCTGTGTTTGACTGCCTACCTGTGTTTGACCATTGCCTGCCTGTGTTTGACCATTGCCTACCTGTGTTTGACCATTGCCTGCCTGTGTTTGACCATTGCCTGCCTGTGTTTGACCATTGCCTGCCTGTGTTTGACCATTGCCTACCTGTGTTTGACCTGTGTTTGACCATTGCCTGCCTGTGTTTGACCATTGCCTGCCTGTGTTTGACCATTGCCTACCTGTGTTTGACCATTGCCTGCCTGTGTTTGACCATTGCCTGCCTGTGTTTGACCATTGCCTACCTGTGTTTGACCATTGCCTGCCTGTGTTTGACCATTGCCTGCCTGTGTTTGACCATTTCCTGCCTGTGTTTGACCATTGCCTGCCTGTGTTTGACCATTGCCTGCCTGTGTTTGACCATTGCCTGCCTGTGTTTGACCATTTCCTGCCTGTGTTTGACCATTTCCTGCCTCTGTTTGACCTTAGCCTACCATAGCCAACAATTCCTGACTTCTGAAAAGGCTTAATAAACATCTGCCGCGCTCTGCACGTGAATCTACACCTTTTTCTCCCTGAGTATTCATGACACTCTCTCTCTATTCTCTGTTCTCTCTGCCTCTCTCTCTGTCTTTCTCTGTTCTCTGCTTCAGTTCCTATCCAGCTGAGAAGGGGCTATATATAGCTGCTGACCGTCTGATCCTCAAGTATCCCTCTCTCAAATCACGCTCTTTGTTTTGGAAGAGGATAATTGACAGGTAGAGAGTACTGTATGAGAGTGCTTGAATTATGCATTCAGAATATAGATGTTGCTGGAGTTGGATCAACGCATTCTTCAATGAAATGTGCAGAATATACAGAAGGAGGGGCCCCTTTCACTCTGTTTAGCGGGGACAAATCTGTTCCACAGATTGCCTTGAATCTAGTCCCCTAACATCCTATTTAGTTTCTCTGGTCTGAATAAGGGACACTCAAAGTGGGATCCGCCTTCCTGAAAAGTAGGTTTAGATGAAGTGCAAACTAGAAACAAACATAACAGCTACAAAACCACAGGCTTTTACATGTGGATGTCTGTCTGAATTCAATAAAAAGGAACAGTCTCTTTCTGTGTTCAGTCAGTACACCAGGTTCTTTCCTTTTGGTAGTGGAGCCACCAGCTCCCACACTCTCCAGTACTGCAGATGAGGGGCTGCTGCCAACTCGCTCCCCGGCCCAGTCCATGTATTTGGGCCATATTTACAAAGCATCTCAGAAGAGGAGGGCTGATTTATGATCAGATCCAGCCTCTCAAAACTGATCCTAGATCAGCCCTCCTATCTGAGGCGCTTTGCTTTATGAATACGGGCCCGGATGAATCCCATGCCAGCCTCCAGCCACGAGCCCCAACAGGCAGCACAGCACATACTGCCTCCAGCCATGAGCCCCAACAGGCAGCACAGCACATACTGCCTCCAGTTTATGTAATAAGATAAAGAGTGCCACCGCTCTGGTTTTAAATCACCTTAAGTATTACGTGACCAGAGCAAACATGGTGGTAGTGTGTGTGTTTGTGTGTGGGGGGGAATGTGTACTCATGCATGTGTGTGTTTGAGAGAGAGAAATAGAGCAACAGAATAGGTGGGGAAAGGGCCGAAGCCTACGTTTACTAGGAGATGTATTAATAAACAAAACATGCTTTAACATGAATGTTGACTCTTAACTTAAACAAACAGCCGGCTTTCTCCTCTTTGCCTGTAGGAAGCCCCTGTCCAAGGAAAGGACCTGCCATGACAGGACATGTTATTTCCATCTCAGACGCTTCTGTATCATTGCTGAATATAGAGCAGAGAGAGAAAGAGAGAGAGAGAGAGCAAGAGAAGGGGAAAGAGAGTGAAGGAAGGAGGGGAGAGAGAAAGAGATAGGGTGGGAGGAAAAGAGAGAGAGGGGAAGGGAGAGTAAGGGAAAGAGAGAGGGGGAAGAGGGGGGAGAGGGAAGGAAAGGTAGAGAGAGAGATAGTGAAGAAGAGAGAGAGTGCAAAAGAGAAAGGAAGAATGAGAGGTGGAAAGAGAGAGAGAGAGAACTCTAGATCAAACAACAGATGAAGGAATGTGTGGACTAAACAGAAGAGGAAATCGCCTCAACAATGAAACAAACATGAGCGTTGGTGCTGTGGGTGTCCAGAGGCCCTTATTTAACTACCACCGTTTTAATGCTCTCCATGATGTAGAGTCTACAAAACTCCCCACCCACAAACACCCAGAGACACACTTATTCATGAATTAGATGAGGTGTTGATGGTCACTGACTATAGGGTTGTATTTGCTCACTAGATGTATTTGTCGACTTGGTCAGTCAGTGATGTTATGTATTCAGAGCCCATACCCCTCCTCGTCCTCTCCCTAAAACACTGTGCTTCCAGCTATGGACTTTCTCCTCCCTAAGGAAAGAATACTAAATGTATAAAACAAGTATTTCAAGGTCTGTTTTTCTTCACTCTGTCAACCAAACAGACAGCAGTGCCTTCCTTGGGCTTTGAAGAGTTGTTTATGTGTATTAGTGAATGCATGAATGTTCGATATCTGAGAAAGAAAGAAGTTGTTTATTGGAAAGCATCTTGGGACAAAATCAAAAAAGTATAAATCTGAAAATCTGAAGCTTTCCTGTCTGATACAAGTATCAAGTACAGCAGGGGTCCCCAATCACATTCAGCCCTGGGCCAATTTTTCCTTGAGTGGATTGTCGGTGGGTCAGAACATGGTTGTACTGTAAATCATTTGTCCACTGCAAACAGACCGCAAAAATCACAAACTAATATAGTATTTTTACAAAACCAGAATTATTTAAAGCCTTACATTAGGATACGATCACATATGCCTCTAGATTTATGCGTGGAAATATTTAGAAAGATATTTCCTGAATTAAAATCACGTTGGGCTGATTTCCTGGTAATTTTACAATCTTTCATGTCCAACAACAAAAATGATTGCTCAGAAAACTTGGGTGGCCAAATAAAATAATACACGGGCCGAGTTTATACAATGGCATTAGCCTGAGATAACTGAGCCTCAGACACGGTCTGTCTGCAATGAAAGTACTGACAGAAAAAACACTGGAGCTTAAAGTATTCCTACAGTATTCAGCTTGGTGGCAGATGACTTAATGTTTTCATGCCAAGCTCTGGGCCTTAGCCATGGATAAAATAAAGATGTTTAAGAGATTATGCATAGCTAAATTAAACAGAGACTTAGCGAAGTGTGGTTTTGCACCTCTATAAGGAATGTCTCACTTCATGAGCAGGCTCCAGGGAAGATGAGGGCAAAAGGCCTCCTCCGCCATGACACTTTCCTCCCTGCTGCTTTTGTGTTCCATGTAGAACCCTCTGTGGAAAGGGTTCTACCTGGAGCCTAAAAGGGTTCTTCAAAGGGTTCTCCTATGGGGACTGCCAAAGAACCCTTTTAGGTTCTAGATAGCATTTTTTTAGTACGCAAATAAATTGCCGTATCGTCACACATGTACACATGAGCGTGCACAAGCATCAAATGCTAGCACACACAACCACAACATAATAAGATGATTTTATAGTCAAATGTATGTAGAGTTCCTTGTTCTAACTGTTCCTAAGCCAGAAGGCTCCTGTCTTACCCCATGCACTCTGAGAGCTCAGGGGAGAGAGAATCCTCCCCGTCGGAGCTGGGTATATCACATATCATCTCTGCGGATGCAGCCCTTTCAGATGTTACAGGCTGACACAGTGTCATTACCAGCATTCTGTAGAGTCACAGGGTCTCTCTGTGGTCTATGCTTGTTGGGTTGGGTTGATCTGGGCTGGGTCCACTCCTTCCGTGGCAGCCGGTGTTCTGCTGTGAGGAGAGAGAGATTAGTGGGCAGGTTACACGTAGTTGAACTGTAGATCAGGCATAGATCCTTGTACGCCTGCCTCTACCTGCTGTTTAACCTCTGTGTGGGGCAGTGGTAGTTCACCAGACAAAAACTGTATTCACCAGACAGAAACTATATGGCTTTTCTTCAGACTCACTTTCCCATTGATTTAGATAAGTGATGTGGCGCGAGTAACAGTATGGCCTGAACTCGTTCAGTCTTGTAAATGAGGTCTGATAATCAAGCCAAATTAATTCCATGCACATACTTTTGTTGTGGTTTCGTCAAAAGTAATAGAAGACATTTGGGCAAATGACTCCAGTCAATATACGATTTATGAAATATAGCTTTACATTGAGATAATTTTGAGATCATGTTGAATACTAAAGTCATACTGCTCTCTAGTGGTCAGATGATGTAAACAGAGGTGAGACATTATTTAATCTGTTCTCTGAAACACTCACCTGGGTGAATAAATGTTGAGCCAAATAAATGACGGTGAAAGTGCCCAGTACCTTACACTGTGTAAAATGGCCTGTTTCCGAGTCTGTACATGGAAGTCAGAATATCTTTAAGGATAAGAAGTAGAAACTCAGTATTTCAAATAGTATGACAACTGGGTACTCTTCCCACCACTGCTACCTCCTCACTGTGCCCCACACTCTTTCAAACAGTGAATTTCCAACCCAGATTCAACCACAAAGACCAGGGAGGTTTCCCAATGCCTCTCAAAGAAGGGCAACTATTAGTAGATGGGTATAAAAAAAAATAAAAGCAGACAATGAAAATCCCTTCAAGCAAGGTGAAGTTATTAATTACACTTTGGATGGTGTATCAATTACACCCTGTCACTACAAATATAAAGGGGTCCTTCTTTACTCAGTTGCTAGAGAGGTAGGAAACCGCTCAGGGATTTCACCATAAGGCCAATGGTGACTTTAAAACAGTTACAGAGTTTAATTATATGAAATTTACATAATTATTCACACCCTTTACTCAGTACTTTGTTGAAACACCTTTGGCTACAGCCACGACTCCTCTTGGGTATGAACCTACAAGCTTGGCGCACCTGTTTTTGGGGAGTTTCTCCCATTCATCTCTACAGACCCGCTCAAGCTATGTCAGGTTGGATGGGGAGCGTCGCTGCAGCTATTTTCAGGTCTCTCCAGAGATGTTTGATTGGGTTCTTGTTCTGGCTCGAACTGGGCCACTCAAGGACATTCAGCGACTTGACCCGAAGCCAATCCTGCGCTGTCTTGGCTGTGTGCTTAGGGTCGTTGTCCTGTTGGAAGGTGAACCTTCTCCCCAGTCTGAGGTCCTGAGCGCTCTGGAGCAGGTTTTCATCAAGGAGCTCTCTGTACTTTGCTCTGTTCATCTTTCCCTCGATTCTGACAAAAAGAGAGTTCAATCTTGGTTTCATCAGACCAGATAATCTTGTTTCTCATGGTCTGAGAGTCCTATCATGTGCCTTTTACTGAGGAGTGGCTTCTATCTGACCACTCTATCATACAGCCCTGATTGGTGGAGTGCTGCAGAGATGGTTGTCCTTCTGGAAGGTTCTGCCATCTCCACAGAGGAACTGGAGCTCTGTCAGAGTGACCATCGGGTTCTTGGTCACCTCCCTGACCAAGGCCCTTCTCCCCCTATTGCTCAGTTTAGCCAGGCAGCCAGATCTAGGAAGAGTCTTGGTGGTTCCAAACTTCTATTTTGGAATGATAGAGGCCACTGTGTTCTCGGGGACCTTCAATACTGCAGACATTTTTTTGGTACCCTTCCCCAGATCTGTGTTCCCCCGATACAATGCTGTCTATGAGCTCTACGGACAATTTCTTTGTCCTCATGGCTTGGTATTTGCTCTGACATGCACTGTCAACTGGGGGACCTTATATAGACAGGTGTGTGCCTTTTCAAATCATGTCCAATCAATTGAATTTACCACAGGTGGACTCCAATCAAGTTATAGAAACATCTCAAGGATAATCAATAAAACAGGATGCACCTGAGCTCAATGATTGGCCATGCAGCATTTACGGTGAGTTGCCTCAGCAGAAGTCAGGGCATTCTTACCTCTTGCGCTTCGCGGAGCAGTGCAGAGCTGATATCAAGGCAGTGAGTTTGTGTTTACACAGGATGTTCCGCCCACACCTACCGTCAACCAATCATGTCAATGTGGAGCTATACAGAGCCCTACGCATTGTTATAAAATGTGTGAAGTGCATTGCGATGCAGTACAAAGCTCTACTTGGCCTCTGCACACCCTTCATATGGAGCCTCCGACCACATTTTTGAATCAAGCCTTAGGTCAGAGTAATAGCTTGACTTGTTCAAGACTCTGTTCCTGTAACCTCTCAATAGACCTCTTGTCTTTCTGTGGAGAAATCACAGTTGTCAAAGAGTGCAAAGAACTGGTTGAGCTCATTAGCTGGTGCCTCCACAGTTCCCTCATACCTCCCTGATGTTGTTGCGAGCAAACTGTTCCTCCATCTTGTTATTGTTGTCCCTCTTACCAGCCCAGGTCAGTTGTTTTTGTTCCTTCTGTATCCCTTTCACATTGACCATGTCACCCCTCAGTGTGCTGTTAATGTCTCTTGTAATCCACTTTCTGGCTGGGGGGGGACTTCAAAGCTCTCTGTGGAACAACATTGTCCACACAGAAGTTGATACAGTCAGTAACACTGTTGAGTAGAAGGTCACATAGCCACGGGAAGTAGTTTGAAGGTGGGGGTGCAGCAATTTTATTTTTTTCCAGGGGGGAGAAAAAATAAAAAAAAGTTTCACAGCTGTGTTTACATCAAGCTTGTGATTTGATTTGATTTGTTTTTCAAACTTGTTGGATGCATTTGCTGTTTGTTTTGGTATTGTGCCCAACAAGTCTGTAGAGTCATAAGCTTGGTGTAATCATTGCATGCTAGGAATATGGGACCAAATACTCATGTAAGTGACAACTTTAATACACATGTAATTGAATTTGTCCCACTTCTTTTGGTCCCTTAAAATGTGAGGACTTTGTACAAAAAAACAGTTAACCCGATATGGAGCAAAATACCCTCAAATGAAAGCTGACAGTCTGCACCACTTTAACCTCATAGTCATTGTATGATTTAAAATACAATGTGCTGGAGTACAGAGCCAATAATTACAGAGGGCACTGTATTTTATTTTTATTATTTTTGTTGACTAAATTAACACTGCTCTGCAATAAGGTAGGAAGCAGTTCTATTATTTGTCAACAAGCTAGAGTTGTAGCAGCTGTAATGTCAGAAGAGGTAGCTATCTAGCTAAGTCAAATTACTATAGCCAATATAGTCACTAGGTTACCTGGAGTGGCAGGTAGCCAAGTGGTAAGAGTGGAGGGCTGGTAACTGAAAGGTTCCTGGATCAGATCCCTGTGCTGACAAAGTAAAATTCAACATTTACTTTTACAACTTGCACATTGGGGGTAGTTGGGGGTAGTTAACATTGGGGGTATTTAACTTTGAATATTTTAATCCTGTTTTGCTAATGGTTGTCTTATCTGTTTAATAGCGGGCAGTAAGGGATCTACACATTAATGCTGGCGAGGAGGACAAATATAAGCCGCATGAAAAGCGGGGACAAATTTGTATTTGTTTATGACAAAATAAAGTTTTGGGGCAGAAAAGTCCAACTAAGCAAGCAAGGTAGGCTGTAGTATTCTCAAATATGTTACATGAAATATGGCCCATGATCCAAGATGGCGTAGCAGTCGGACGTGTGTTTGTAGTGTCCCATGTAAATAGTAAATAGTCTAAATAGTTTTCTTGGTATATACTTTAATCTCACATTCCAGCTACGAACTAAATATACTTTCCTGCAAACCGCCACACCCAATGTGGTACGGATCGGCTATTTTTATACTTTATAACTGGAGCCTCCATTAGACGCTAGCCAGCAAACGAGCTACTAGTGATTGTTAGCCACTGCTAGAGGTCTTCACCTTTAGCTCAAACACCAGCCAGCTTTCGCTCGGTCAATACCTGCCAGTCTGCACAGCGCAATATCAACCCAGAGCATATCGGACTGCTTTTCTCTACCACATCATTCCTGCCGCAAGCTCTGGACCATTACACCGGATCATCACAGCTAGCTAGCTGCAACCGAGTGGCTACTGTTGGCTAACGCCTCTATACCAAAGCAAGCACCAGTTAGCCTTGAGCGGCCCATCTCTCGGCTAGCGACGAAGAATTACCAGCTAATTCCTGGGCTACAAAACCTCTTTTGCCAATTGGCGTGGACCCTTTATTGTCAACACGGAGCCCCGCCGATCCATCCCGACTGGTCTGTCGACATAATCGTCCGATGTGGATTCAACAGGCTTTTCCATTGCGATGTCGCAGAAGACCCATCTTCTAGCCCCGGCCCGCTAGTTTTCTGAATGTCATGTCTCCCGCTCACCTAGTGTAGTAGCGACTACTGAACGGCTCCATGGCTCACCTATTGCTGCTCATTGGACCTCATGATCACTCGGCTACACAGGTGATGCCCACTGGATTGTTCACTAACACCATACCTCATTGTGTTTATCTGTTGGCCCCAGCCTCAAATCTCAGGTCCTGTGTGTACCTAACTGACCCTCTCTGCCCATTCATCGCCATTGACCCGTTGTTGTCTTAGCTCTCCTGATCAACACCTGTGACTGCTTTATGCCTCTCTCTAATGTCAATATGCCTTGTCTACTGCTGTTTCGGTTAGTTCTCATTGTTTGATTTCACTGTAGCGCCCACAGTCACCTGGCTTAACTGGTGCCTCCAGAGGTGCAACCTCTCTCATCGTCACTCAATGCCTAGGTTTACCTCCACTGTACTCACATCCTACCATACCCTTGTCTGTAAATTATGTCCTGAATCTATACGCCCAGAAATCAGTTCCTAAAGCACGAGACAACCAGTTCTTATAGCCTTTAGCCATACCCTTATCCTACTCCTCTGTTCCTCTGGTGATGGAGAGGTTAACTTAACTTATAGCCTCCAGTACTACCCCTATTCCCCGGGCGCTCTCATTTGTTGACTTCTGTAACCGTAAAAGCCTCGGTTTCATACATGTTAACATCAGAAGCCTCCTCCCTAAGTTTGTCTTATTCACTGCTTTAGCACACTTCACCGACCCCGATGTTCTATCCGTGTCTGAATCCTGGCTTAGGAAGGCCACCAAAAATGTCCATCCCAAACTACAACATTTTCCGTCAAGATAGAACTGCCAAAGGGGGCAAAGTTGCAATCTACTGCAGAGATGGCCTGCAGGGTTCTGTCATACTGTCCAGGTCTGTGCCCAAACAATTCAATTCATTCTACTTTTAAAAATCCACCTTTCCAGAAACAAGTCTCTCACTGTTGCTGCGTGTTATATATAGACCCTCCTCAGCCCCCAGCTGTGCCCTGGACACCATATGTGAATTGATTTCCCCCATCTATCTTCAGAATTCGTACTGTTAGGTGACCAAAACTGGGATATGCTTAACAAACCAGGCTGTCCTACAATCTAAGCAAGATGCCCTCAACCTCACACAAATTATCAAGTAACCTACCAGGTACAACCCTAAATCCGTAAACACGGGCACCTTCATAGATACAGTGGGGCAAAAAAGTATTTAGTCAGCCTCCAATTGTGCAAGTTCTCCCACTTAAAAAGATGAGAGGCCTGTAATTTTCATCATAGGTAAACTTCAACTATGACAGACAAAATTACAAAAATAATCCAGAAAATCACATTGTAGGATTTTTATGAATTTATTTGCAAATTATGGTGGAAAATAAGTATTTGGTCAATAACAAAAGTTTATCTCAATTCTTTGTTATATACCCTTTGTTGGCAATGACAGAGGTCAAACTTTTTCTGTAAGTCTTCACAAGGTTTTCACACACTGTTGCTGGTATTTTGGCCCATTCCTCCATGCAGTTCTCCTCTAGAGCAGTGATGTTTTGGGGCTGTTTCTGGGCAACACGGACTTTCAACTCCCTCCAAAGATTTTCTATGGGGTTGAGATCTGGAGACTGGCTAGGCCACTCCAGGACCTTGAAATGCTTCTTACAAAGCCGCTCCTTCGTTGCCCGGGCGGTGTGTTTGGGATCATTGTCATGCTGAAAGACCCAGCCACATTTCATCTTCAATGCCCTTGCTGATGGAAGGAGGTTTTCACTCAAAATCTCACGATACATGGCCCCAGTCATTCTTTCCTTTACACGGATCAGTCGTCCTGTTCCTTTGCTGAAAAACAGCCCCAAAGCATGATGTTTACCAGCCCCATGCTTCACAGTAGGTATGGTGTTCTTTGGATGCAACCCAGCATTCTTTGTCCTCCAAACACAACGATTTGAGTTTTTACCAAAAAGTTATATTTTGGTTTCATCTGACCATATGACATTCTCCCAATCTTCTTCTGGATCATCCAAATGCTTGCTCCCCGCACCCACCTACCCGACTAGCATCACTACTCTGGACGGTTCTGACTTTGAATATATGGACAACTACAAATACCTAGGTGTCTGATTAGACTGTAAACTCTCCTTCCAGACTCACATTAAGCATCTCCAATCCAAAATTGTATCTAAAATTGGCTTCCTATTTCGCAAACAAAGCCTCTTCCACTCATGCTGCCAAACAAACATTCGTAAAACTGACTATCCTACCGATCCTTGACTTTGGCAATGTCATTTACAAAATAGCCTCCAGCACTACTCAGCAAATTGGATGTAGTCTATCACAGCGCCATCTGTTTTGTCATCAAAGCCCCATATACTACCCACCACTGCGACATGTATGCTCTCGTTGGCTGGCCCTCGCTACATATTTGTCGCCAAACCCACTGGCTACAGGTCATCTATAAGTCTTTCGTAGGTAAAGCCCCGCCTTATCTCAGCTCACTGGTCACCATAGCAGCACCCACTCGTAGCACGTGCTCCAGCAGGCATATTTCCAAGCTGATTCCACACTCCAAGACTGCTTCCATCACGTGGACTGGGATATGTTTCATATTGCATCAGACAACAACATTGACGAATACGCTGATTCGGTGTGCGAGTTCATTAGAACGTGCGTTGAAGATGTCGTTCCCATAGCAACGATTAAAACATTCCCAAACCAGAAACCGTGGATTTATGGCAGCATTCACGTGAAACTGAAAGCGCGAACCACTGCTTTTAATAAGGGCAAGGTGACTGGTAACATGACTGAATACAAACAGTGCAGCTATTCCCTCCGCACGGCTATCAAACAAGCTAAGCGTCAGTATAGAGACAAAGTAGAATCTCAATTCAACGGCTCAGACACAAGAGGTATGTGGCAGGGTCTACAGTCAATCACGGACTACAAAAAGAAAACCAGCCCAGTCACGGACCAGGATGTCTTGCTCCCAGGGAGACTAAATATCTTTTTCGCCCGCTTTGAGGACAATACAGTGCCACTGACACGGCCTGCAACGAAAACATGCGGACTCTCCTTCACTGCAGCCGAGGTGAGTAAAATATTTAAACGTGTTAACCCTCGCAAGGCTGCAGGCCCAGACGGCATCCCCAGCCGCGCCCTCAGAGCATGCGCAGACCAGCTGGCTGGTGTGTTTACGGACATATTCAATCAATCCCTATCCCAGTTTGCTGTTCCCACATGCTTCAAGAGGGCCACCATTGTTCCTGTTCCCAAGAAAGCTAAGGTAACTGAGCTAAACGACTACCGCCCCGTAGACTCACTTCCGTCATCATGAAGTGCTTTGAGAGACTAGTCAAGGACCATATCACCTCCACCCTACCTGACACCCTAGACCCACTCCAATTTGCTTACCGCCCAAATAGGTCCACAGACGATGCAATCTCAACCACACTGCACACTGCCCTAACCCATCTGGACAAGAAGAATACCTATGTGAGAATGCTGTTCATCGACTATAGCTCGGCATTTAACACCACAGTACCCTCCAAGCTCGTCATCAAGCTCGAGACCCTGGATCTCGACCCCGCCCTGTGCAACTGGTTACTGGACTTCCTGACGGGCCGCCCCCAGGTGGTGAGGGTAGGCAACAACATCTCCACCCCGCTGATCCTCAACACTGGGGCCCCACAAGTGTGCGTTCTGAGCCCTCTCCTGTACTCCCTGTTCACCCACGACTGCGTGGCCACGCACGCCTCCAACTCAATTATCAAGTTTGCGGACGACACAACAGTGGTAGGCTTGATTACCAACAACGACGAGACGTTCTACAGGGAGGAGGTGAGGGCCCTCGGAGTGTGGTGTGAGGAAAAAAACCTCACACTCAACGTCAACAAAACTAAGGAGATGATTGTGGACTTCAGGAAACAGCAGAGGGAACACCCCCCTATCCACATCGATGGAACAGTAGTGGAGAAGGTAGTAAGTTTTAAGTTCCTCGGCATACACATCACAGACAAACTGAATTGGTCCACCCACACAGACAGCATCGTGAAGAAGGCACAGCAGCGCCTCTTCAACCTCAGGAGGCTGAAGAAATTCGGCTTGTCACCAAAAGCACTCACAAACTACAAATGCACAATCGAGCATCCCAGCAGGCTGTATCACCGCCTGGTACGGTAACTGCTCCGCCCACAACCGTAAGGCTCTCCAGAGGTTAGTGAGGTCTGCACAACGCATCACTGGGGGCAAACTACCTGCCCTCCAGGACATCTACACCACCCGATGTTACAGCAAGGCCATAAAGATCATCAAGGACAACAACCACTCAAGCCACTGCCTGTTCACCCCGCTATCATCCAGAAGGCGAGGTCAGTACAGGTGCATCAAAGCTGGGACCAAGAGACTGAAAAACAGCTTCTATCTCAAGGCCATCAGACTGTTAAACAGCCATCACTAACATTGAGTGGCTGCTGCCAACACACTGACTCAACTCCAGTCACTTTAATAATGGGAATTGATGGGAAATGATGTAAAATATATCACTAGCCACTTTAAACAATGCTACCTAATATAATGTTTACATTCCCTACATTATTCATCTCATATGTATACGTATATACTGTACTCTATATAATCTACTGAATCTTTATGTAATACATGTATCACTAGCCACTTTAACTATGCCACTTTGTTTACATACTCATCTCATATGTATATACTGTACTCGATACCATCTACTGTATCTTGCCTATGCCGCTCTGTACCATCACTCATTCATATATCTTTATGTACATATTCTTTATCCCCCTACACTTGTGTGTATAAGACAGTAGTTGTGTTAGTTAGATTACTTGTTGGTTATTACTGCATTGTTGGAACTAGAAGCACAAGCATTTCGCTACACTCGTATTAACATCTGCTAATCATGTGTATGTGACAAATAAAATGTGATTTGATTTGATATATTCTTTTCCCCTCTTGATAATAGATAGCCATACTTGATTAGACATGTGGTCATTACCGGATTACTTAACTGGAAAATGAAAGCAACTTGAGTTTTCTATTTATATAGCCTGTATGAGAAATTGCCAAAATATAGTTGCTGTCTTGAAAGTGAAATGATGTTATTTCAGCTGTACGTTCTTCTCAATAACCAGGTTTTATTTATACTGACAATAATACCCTGTAGAGGGAGAAAATGTCTTGGAGATTTCTGGGAGAAAGCAATACTTAGTGGAGACAGGAGCTGTCTCCACTATTCCAGCACCATTTCAACTTCAATATTTCAACATCATCAAATCACTTATGCTTAGTCTAACACAGTGACAACTAAGATACCAAAAACAATATAGTCCAAACAACATAAGATAAATATGATATGGATATTCATGGTACTGATTTATTTGTGTGTGTATGTGTGTGTGTGTGTGTGTGTGTGTGTGTGTGTGTGTGTGTGTGTGTGTGTGTGTGTGTGTGTGTGTGTGTGTGTGTGTGTGTGTGTGTGTGTGTGTGTGTGTGTGTGTGTGTGTGTGTGTGTGTGTGTGTGTGTGTGTGTGTGCGTGTGTGTGCGTGCGTGTGTGTGTAAGTAGGAAAAACATGTTGACTGACCCAGAAAACGCTTATGTCATCCTCCTCTCTTTCATCACTCTATTATACAGTTTTCATTGTCCTGGGCTACCTGGCTAAAATGCTTGCTCGCTAGCATAGCTTCCTTTCATGGTCAAAGATACGCCAGTCTAGAAGAAAAAGAAACGCACACCTATTTAGGCGAGGTGCTGGCTAGTGGAGTAGAAAGCTGGTAAATAAAGGAGAGCTGCACACTAGGAGCTCAGATGCAAAAATGTAACATCCAACGTTTCGACAGCCAAGCTGTCTTCATCAGGGTATAATCATAAACACTGCGGGATGACTCGTTTATATAGTGTCAAAAGACACACAGGTGTCTGTAATCATGGCCAAGTGTGTCCTAATATCATTGGTTAATTCTCAAATATAAAAATGGCATACAAAGAACAGCATACAAAAAAACTAATGGATAGCATACGATCATAGATTCATTTTAGACTACACAAGCTTACAAACAATTACAATGGCAAAGTCACAATAACCACAAGAATGGCTTCAGATCAAAGTCTACGTTGAGACCGAAGGGAGCAAGGGTCTTTAATTAAGTTAAAGATAAAGGTATTCTCAGGGAGAAGATCAAAAGATTCTATGATAGAGATCATACTGCTGGTGTCCTTTACATACAAAGGAGGGTAGCTGTTCTGCGAGTGGTCTAATAAAAAGTCAACAAAAGTAGATAGAGGGGCCGTTACTGCTTCAATGCCTGCTACAATAGGCCGCCCTGGAGGTTTTGTAACATTCTTGTGTAATTTCGGCAAAGTATAGAAAGTGGCAATTTTAGGGTGTTGAATAGCCAAAAAGTAAGGTTCTTTCTTGGTGATCTGACCAGAACTTAAATACCCATGTAGGACAGTAAAGATAGTATTCTGAAATTGGGAAGTGGGGTCACTTCTGAGTTTGTTGTTAAAGGTGTTGTCAAGCAGTTGTCTATGACACTCATTTACATAAACGTATCAGATTGTAAATCAAGCAAAGGTTGTTTTTCATCCTTGGGTAAATTATGGAAAGATTTGGACTCCTGTTTGTTCTTAAGGAGATGAGCAACATATTTTCAACGAGTCTGCAATATGTCTCGATCGAGTGATTGTGATTGGCTGGAGGCATAAAATAACTCTTACTTCTATAAGGAGTCGGAGTATGTGCAGGTGAGTAACCTACTGGTTCAGCAGAAATATAACAATTAGGGGAGCTAAAGTATCCCTTTAAACGGATGTTACTAAAAAAACTTAAACTTGTCTACCTTTAAATCAAAATCGTTGCACTGGGTTGTAGGCACAAAATAACCCTTTATTAAGCAAAGAGACATGGGCATGGCTCAATATCTTGCTTGATAAATTAAAGTCACTCAGTCCCGTGGGTTCTGGGACCGTGTGAACGGTCTCCTCTGCCTCTGATAGTCGTTTCTTCTTACCCCGTCGGGTGCTGCATCTCGTCGATGCGCGTGCCTGCGGCCACCTCCGCCCTTCCATCCGCACAGTCTCTCGTTGAATATCTCTCGTTGAATAAAAAACTAGCACTGGAAGCCGATGAGGCGCTGGTTGTAGAGCGTGGGTCAGACATGGGTAGATAGAAGTAAGCGGCATCCCTCCTGCGTCTGCCATGGAGAGGAGGAGCAGGACCTCCTGTCAGGGTTTCTCCAGAAGTAGACTTTGTTCTCAGCCTTGTCTTTTATGTCTTGGTTGAATTTCTTGATTTTAAGTTCCTTTATTTCTGCAGACACCTTGTCCTGGAGCGCTTGGTTAATTTTCATCAGTTCATAGAATATGCCATCATCATTAACAGCTATTTGTAGAGCTGTGCGTTTGTCTTTAATCGTGTTTACCATTTCAATAAAATCATTTTTCAACTGGTCAACAATTAATGTAATTAAATCAATAGAGCATTTGTTCAGGATGGCACACCAGCGCTCACAGAAATCACCTGTATGCTGTCCCAATGATTTTGAATATTGCCGGTGTTAGTAAACATCGGCAAAAAAAAAAACGTAATTAAATTGTTGCCAGCAGCACAGTTACAGTCACCAATTCTCTGGATAACATGAAAACAGCCTAACCAGCTCTGCTAGGGGGAGTAAAATGCTCAAAGTGAGATGTTCTTTCATTTGTGTCTGGAAGTAGCTTGCAAGCTATCCAACGTTAGTTTGGCCAGAGCGTCCAGTGTGTGCTCTGAACGCACTGAAAGCAAAACGCTCTGAATATAGGAATGGACAATCTGACAATGCTCTGATTTCATGAGCGCACTCTGAGCGCACTCTGGCACTCCAGATTTAATTTACGAACACACCCTTATGACACTGTAAATGACACTGTAAATGAGCATTATGACCATCATAATCATGGGCCAAATAGGCCTATGACGTACATGGCAGTTATCAGTCAAACAGAGGGTGTCTTGTTCTTTTCCTGAAAATCTGATCTTGCATTCATCCCAGTCATCAGCAACAATCTCAGTCTCATCTAGAATGACATAATGATCATTAAGGTGGAAGGGGAATTCCTTGCTGATGGACCATGTCAGAATAATAAAAGATAAGTACATTTACTGGAACAATATAACATGGAACAACGTAACAATGTTTGACTAGTGAACTTCCTGGTAGAGCTGAAAGTTGTGGGTACCATTACATAGAAAACAGCAGGTCTTAAAGGGGCAGCCCAAGATTGCATACATACATTTTTTTTAGTTTTCAATTAATGACCTATATCCTTTAATTCTTGAATAATATAACGTATCAGTTATGAGCTTAGTTCAACTTCATTGTTTGTTAAAAATGTAAAACACTTGAGCTTCAAAACATGGTTATTCAGAACTTTGATCAAATTTCTCTAGTCCCATCGCTCAGCTGTTTACCAAAACAAGCAGCTGGTTGACCGCTTGTTGTTTTTCGAATCCCAGATGTTCCCTTTAAAACTGCCTCATCAACTTGATGTGATATGCAGCATCCCTACTTCTGTGCTCAGAGAGAGACACATTTTCATTGTCCCATCATGATTCTATGATTATAAACAGAGGTCAGATACCAATAAAGAGCAGTGTTGTGAATGCATAACCGAATGCAATTTCATACTTCTTTGTGACTTACAAGAATCATGGTTTTATATGGACTACTGTCACTATCACTATGACTGTCTCAGGTTTCCCAGACAAATATAGTATATTCTATGACTATAAAGAAACTTGGATTCTGTAATGATGGGGCGGTGAGTCGGAAGCAGGTGCAGGTGAAACGTTTTAATAAAACAAGAAAACTAAACACGATACTAACAGGCTGATACATAAGAACAGTACCAACTGGTGAGAGAAGATGGGAGAGAGACATATAAAGGGAAGGAAATCATGAAGGTAACGGAGTTCAGGTGTGAATCATAATGATTACCAGGTGTGCGTAATGATGAGTGCCAGGTGTGCGCCGTCCACAGGGTACAGGGTGGGGTTGCAAAATTGAGTGATTAGCCTTCCTTCTTCAATATCTATTTTACCCTTTACAAATCTTCCACTTTACCACCACCAAAGCACCCCCAGACAATCCCATTGCCTCCACCATGCTTGACAGATGGCGTCAAGCACTCCTCCAGCATCTTTTCATTTTTTCTGCGTCTCACGAATGTTCTTCTTTGTGATCCGAACACCTAAAACTTAAATTCTTCTGTCCATGACACATTTTTCCAATCTTCCTCTGTCCAGTGTCTGTGTTATTTTGCCCATCTTAATCTTTTATTTTTATTGGCCAGTCTAGGATATGGCTTTTTCTTTGCAACTCGGCCTAGAAGGCCAGGATCCCGGAGTTGCCTCTTCACTGTTGATGTTGAGGCTGGTGTTTTGCGGGTACTATTTAAGGAAGCTGCCAGTTGAGGACTTGTGAGGCATCTGTTTCTCAAACTAGACACTCTAATGTACTTGTCCTCTTGCTCAGTTGTGCACCGGGGCCTCCCACTCCTCTTTCTATTCTGCTTAGAGCCAGTTTGCGATGTTCTGTGAAGGGAGTAGTACACAGTTTTGTACGAGATCTTCAGTTTATTGGCAATTTCTCGCATGAAATAGCCTTCATTTCTCAGAACAAAAATAGACTGACGAGTTTCAGAAGAAAATTCTTTGTTTCTGGCCATTTTAAGCCTGTAATCGAACCCACAAAGGCTGATGCTGCAGATACTCAACTCGTCTAAAGAAGGCCAGTTTTATTGCTTCTTTAAACAGAACAACAGTTGTCAGCTGTGCTAACATAATTGCAAAAGAGTTTTCTAATGATCAATTAGCCTTTTAAGATGCTAAACTTAGTTTAGCTAACACAACGTGCCATTGAATACAGGAGTGATGGTGAAAAATGTCAGTCTCTCGATGTGCAAAACTGATAGAGACATACCCCAAGCGACTTACAGCTGTAATCGCAGCAAAAGGTGGCGCTACAAAGTATTAACTTAAGGGGGCTGAATAATTTTGCACGCCCAATTTTTCAGTTTTTGATTTGTTAAAAAAGTTTGAAATATCCAATAAATGTCGTTCCACTTCATGATTCTGTCCCACTTGTTGTTGATTCTTCACAAAAAAATACAGTTTTATATCTTTATGTTTGAAGCATGAAATGTGGCAAAAGGTCGCAAAGTTCAAGGGGGCCGAATACTTTCGCAAGGCACTGTATGTATATACACTGCTCAAAAAAAATAAAGGGAAGACAAAAATAACACATCCTAGATCTGAATGAATGAAATATTCTTATTAATATTTTTTTCTTTACACAGTTGAATGTGCTGACAAGAAAATCAGACAAAAATTATCAATGGAAATCAAATTTATCAACCCATGGAGGTCTGGATTTGGAGTCACACTCAAAATTAAAGTGGAAAATCAGACTACAGGCTGATCCAACTTTGGTGTAATGTCCTTAAAACAAGTTAAAATGAGGCTCAGTAGTGTGTGTGGCCTCCACGTGCCTGTATGACCTCCCTACAACGCCTGGGCATGCTCCTGATGAGGTGGCGGACGGTCTCCTGAGGGATCTCCTCCCAGACCTGGACTAAAGCATCCGCCAATTCCTGGACAGTCTGTGATGCAACATGGTGTTGGTGGATGGAGCGAGACATGATGTCCCAGATGTGCTCAATTGGATTCAGGTCTGGGGAACGGGCGGGCCAGTCCATAACATCAATGCCTTCCTCTTGCAGGAACTGCTGACACACTCCAGCCACATGAGGTCTAGCATTGTCTTGCATTAGGAGGAACCCAGGGCCAACCACACCAGCATATGGTCTCACAAGGAGTCTGAGGATCTCATCTCGGTACCTAATGGCAGTCAGGCTACCTCTGGCGAGCACATGGAGGGCTGTGCGGCCCCCCAAAGAAATGCCACCCCACACCATGACTGACCCACTGCCAAACCGGTCATGCTGGAGGATGTTGCAGGCAGCAGAACGTTCTCCACGGCGTCTCCAGACTCTGTCACGTCTGTCACGTGCTCAGTGTGAACCTGCTTTCATCTGTGAAGAGCACAGGGTGCCAGTTGCGAATTTGCCAATCTTGGTGTTCTCTGGCAAATGCCAAACGTCCTGCACGGTGTTGGGCTGTAAGCACAACCCCCACCTGTGGACGTTGGGCCCTCATACCACCATGGAGTCTGTTTCTGACTGTTTGAGCAGACATGCACATTTGTGGCCTGCTGGAGGTCATTTTGCAGGGCTCTGGCAGTGCTCCTCCTGCTCCTCCTTGCACCAAGGCGGAGGTAACGGTCCTGCTGCTGGGTTGTTGCCCTCCTACGGCCTACTCCACGTCTCCTGATGTACTGGCCTGTCTCCTGGTAGCGCCTCCATGCTCGACACTACGCTGACAGACACAGCAAACCTTCTTGCCACAGCTCGCATTGATGTGTCATCCTGGATGAGCTGCACTACCTGAGCCACTTGTGTGGGTTGTAGACTTTGTCTCATGCTACTACTAGAGTGAAAGCACCGCCAGCATTCAAAAGTGACCAAAACATCAGCCAGGAAGCATAGGAACTGAGAAGTGGTCTGTGGTTACCACCTGCAGAACCACTCCTTTATTGGGGGTGTCTTGCTAATTGCCTATAATTTCCACCTGTTGTCTATTCCATTTGCACAACAGCATGTGAAATGTATTGTCAGTCAGTGTTGCTTCCTAAGTGGACAGATTGATTTCACAGAAGTGTGATTGACTTGGAGTTACATTGTGTTGTTTAAGTGTTCCCTTTATTTTTTTGAGCAGTATATACATATATAATTATTTTTTCTTCCCTAACACTACCACCCTTCCCTGAAATACAGTTCTAGGTGAATCAGCACTTGTGGCTTCTCGAAAACACTGGGTGTGATACTGTCATCTGACTCAATGACATCTGATTTACATAATGGGGCAATTCTCTGTTTATTTCCACCCTCTACTATCTGCTAATATAACTGAAAGATCACAGATCCTTCCCACACATCACTGAGTCCACCACCATGGCCTCTAAAGCAGCAGCTGTGTTGCTGCTGGTTTACCTGTCAGGATCTACATTTGGGATCAAGCTGACTGGAAATGGATACACTGACATTATGATTGCTATTAATCCTGAGGTGCCTGAGGACCCAGTGCTCATCACACAAATCAAGGTAATAAATTAATGACAAAAGCATTCTTTCCCCACTCAACAGGTAATATATATTTTAGGATATTGTGAATGTTATTGAATGTAATGTTGAATGTAGGATATTGCTGTTTTTGATGTTGAAATTCAAATGCTGTATCTAACCATAGGACAGGCATGATGTGATTGTTTTACTAATAATGACAGTAAACCAAAACATTAAATTAGACACCACAGCTTTTGTTTAATATGATTTAATTTGTTACTTCAGGAAATGTTTAAAGAAGCCTCCAGACATCTACTCAATGCAACAAAGAAACATTTATATTTCAAGGAAGTCGCAATATTAGTGCCACCTAATTGGAATAAAGGAAATTACTCCAAAGCAAAGACGGAGGTCTACGATAAGGTACTGAGAGAATCTAAAACATGCCAATGATGTTGAAGTCATCATTACCACCAATGACAGAAAACAATCCTGACTGACATTCTAATAGCTTTTGATTCCTCATCATTACAATTATTTAAATCATTAATTCATAGGAAGACACACCACGCACTACAAAAGTATGTGGACACCCCTTCAAATTAGTGGATTTAGGTCTTTCAGCCACACCCGTTGCTGACAGGTCTATAAAATCGAGCACACAGAAATGCAATCTCCATAGACAAACATTGGCAGTAAAATGGCCCTACCAAAGATCTCAGTGACTTTCAGTGTGGCACCGTCATAGGATGCCATCTTTTCAATAAGTCGGTTCGTCCACATACTTTTGACCATGTAGTGTAGATTTCCAGTTATAATCTGGGTGGTTCGAGCCCTGAATGCTGATTGGCTGACAGCTGTGGTATATTAGACCCTATACCATGGGTATGACAAAACATGTATTTTTACTGCTCTAATTACGTTTGTAACTAGTATATAATAGCAATAAGGCACTTCGGGGGTTTGTGGTATATGGCCAATTTACCACGGCTAAAGGCTATGTCCAGGCAACTATAGTAGTAACCTTAACTGTAATTGTTAAAATACAACAAGGAAGATATACATTAAACTGTTATAGTTAAGGGGAAAATGTGACAAAATTGGACATCAATATATAACTCATAAGACCGGGTAGTCAGAATGTAAATAGGCATGGTATCATCTTTGCATAATTCTAAAGTATAAGCTTTTTCCTAGTAATTACAAACACTTTGAAGTATTTTGGTAAATCTAGTTATTTTGTTACTACTTTGCATTGTCTCTGTTATAGGCCAATATAATAATTGATGAGCCAAATAAATTACATGGAGATCAGCCTTACACTCTGCAGTATGGTGAATGTGGATCTGAGGGCCGGTACATTCATCTGACTCCTGACTTCATGCTGAATGATGATGTCTCTAAATACTATGGACCCAGAGGTTAGAGTCACCTGCCATAAACTCTATCTCCTGTTACTGTGGAAGACCCAATACAGAAATCCTATTTGTTGAATTTTCCTTCTAAAACTCACTTCCAGGTAAGGTTTTTGTCCATGAATGGGCACATCTAAGATGGGGAGTTTTTGATGAATATAATGAAGAAAAACCATTCTACCTGTCAGGTTCCATAATCGAGGCAACAAGGTAATCTTTATAATTTGTACATTTATTTTATTTTACCTTTGTTTAACCAGGTAGGCTAGTTGAGAACAAGTTCTCATTTGCAACTGCGACCTGGCCAAGATAAAGCAAAGCAATTCGACACATACAACAACACAGAGTTACACATGGAATAAACAAAACATACAGTCAATAATACAGTAGAACAAAAGAAAAGAAAAGGTCTATATACAGTGAGAGCAAATGAGGTAAGTTAAGGAAATAAATAGGCATGGTGGCAAATTATTTACAATATAGCAATTAAACACTGGAATGGTAGATCGGCAGAAGATGAATGTGCAGGTAGAGAAACTGGGGTGCAAAGGAGCAAAATAAAGCTACGAGTGGGTGCTGCTATGGTGACCAGTGAGATATATCTGCTGGAGCGCGTGCTACGAGTGGGTGCTGCTATGGTGACCAGTGAGATATATCTGCTGGAGCACGTGCTACGAGTGGGTGCTGCTATGGTGACCAGTGAGATATATCTGCTGGAGCGCGTGCTACGAGTGGGTGCTGCTATGGTGACCAGTGAGATATATCTGCTGGAGCACGTGCTACGAGTGGGTGCTGCTATGGTGACCAGTGAGATATATCTGCTGGAGCACGTGCTACGAGTGGGTGCTGCTATGGTGACCAGGGAGCTGAGATAAGGTGGGGCTTTACCTAGCAGAGACTTGGAAATAACCTGTAGCCAGTGAATTTGGCGACGAGTATGAAGCGAGGGTCAATCAACGAGAGCGTACAGGTCGCACTGGTGGGTAGTGTATGGGGCTTTGGTGACAAAACGGATGGCACTGTGATAGACTGCATCCAGTTTGTTGAGTACAGTGTTGGAGGCTATTTTATAGATGACATCACCGAAGTCGAGAATCGGTAGGATGGTCAGTTTTACGAGGGTATGTTTGGCAGCATGAGTGAAGGGTGCTTTGTTGCGATATAGGAAGCCGATTCTAGATTTAATTTTGGATTGGAGATGCTTAATGTGAGTCTGGAAGGAGAGTTTACAGTCTAACCAGACACCCAGGTATTTGTAGTTGTCCACGTATTCTTAATCAGAGCCGTCCAGAGTAGTGATGCTGGACGGGCGGGCAGGTGCGGGCAGTGATCGATTGAATAGCATGCATTTAGTTTTATTTGCGTTTAAGAGCAGTTGGAGGCCATGGAAGGAGAGTTGTATGGCATTGAAGCTCGTCTGGAGTTTAGTTAACAGTGTCCAAGGATGGGCCAGAAGTATACAGAATGGTGTCATCTGCGTAGAGGTGGATCAGAGAATTACCAGCAGCAAGGGCAACGTCATTGATGTATACAGAAAAGAGAGTCGGCCCGAGAATTGAACCCTGTGGCACAGCCATAGAGACTGTCACAGGACCGGACAACAGTCCATCCGATTTGACACACTGAACTCTATCAGAGAAGTAGTTGGTAAACCAGGCGAGGCAATCATTTGAGAAACCAAGGCTGTCGAGTCTGTTAATAAGAATGTTGCGATTGACAGAGTCGAAAGCCTTGGCCAGGTCGATGAATACGGCTGCACAGTAATGTCTCTTATCGGTGGAGGTTATGATGTCGTTTAGAACCTTGAGCGTGGCTGAGGTGCACCCATGACCAGCTCTGAAACCAGATTGCATAGCGGAGAAGGTATGGTGGGATTCGAAATGGTCAGTAATCTGTTTGTTAACTTGGCTTTCGAAGACCTTAGAAAGACAGGGTAGGATAGATATTGGTCTGTAGCAGTTTGGGGCTAGAGTGTCACCCCCTTTGAAGAGGGGGATGACGGTGGCAGCTTTCCAATCTTTGGGAATCTCAGACGATATGAAAGAGAAGTTGAACAGGCTACTAATAGGGTTTGCAACAATTGCTTCAGATATTTTTAGAAAGAGAGGGTCCAGATTGTCTGGCCCGGCTGATTTGTAGGGGTCCAGATTTTGCAGCTCTTTCAGAACATCAGCTATCTGGATTTGGGTAAAGGAGAAATGGTGGGGGCTTTGGCAGGTTGCTGTGGAGGGTGCTGGGCAGTTGACCGGGGTAGGGGTAGCCAAGTGGAAAGCATGGCCAGCTTTTTCTGTTTGAAAAAGCTTGCCTTAGCTTTTCTAACTGCCTGTGTATATTTGTTCCTAACTTCCCTGAAAAGTTGCATATCACGGGGGCTATTCGATGCTAATGCAGAACGCCACAGGATGTTTTTGTGCTAGTCAAGGGCAGACAGGTCTGGAGTGAACCAAGGACTATATCTATTCCTAGTTCTACATTTTTTGAGAGGGGCATGCTTATTTAAGATGGTGAGGAAGGCACTTTTAAAGAATAGCCAGGCATCATCTACTGACGGGATGAGGTCAATGTCATTCCAGGATACCCCGGCCAGGTCGATTAGAAAGGCCTGCTCGCAGAAGTGTTTTAGGGAGTGTTTGACAGTGATGAGGGGTGGTCGTTTGGTCACAGACCCATTACAGATGCAGGCAATGAGGCAGTGATTGCTGAGACCTTGATTGAAAACAGCAGAGGTGTATTTAGAGGGCGAGTTAGTTAGGATGACATCTATGAGGGTGCCCGTGTTTACTGATTTGAGGTTGAACCAGGTAGGTTCATTGATCATTTGCGTGAGATTGAGGGCATCAAGCTTAGTTTGTAGGATGGCTGGGGTGTTAAGCATGTCCCAGTTTAGGTCACCTAGTAGCACGAGCTCAGAAGATAGATGGGGGCATATCAATTCACATATGGTATCGAGGGCACAGCTGGGGCAGAGGGAGGTCTATAGCAAGCGGCAACAGTGAGAGACTTGTTTCTGGAAAGGTGAATTTTTAGAAGTAGAAGCTCAAATTGTTTGGGTACAGACTTAGATAGTAATACAGAACTCTGCAGGCAATCTCTGCAGTAGATTGCAACACCGCCCCCTTTGTCAGTTCTGTCTTGGCGGAAAATGTTATAGTTAGGAATGGAAATTTCAAGTTTTTTAAATATTTTTTACATGGAGTAAAACAAACACAGTCAATAATACAGTACATAAAAAAGTCTATATACAATGTGAGGAAATGAGGTGAGATAAGGGAGGTAAAGGCAATAAAAAGGCCATGGTGGCGAAGTAAATACAATATAGCAAGTAAAAACACTGGAATTGTAGATTTGCAGTAGGTGAATGTGCAAAGTAGAAATACTGGGGTGCAAGGGAGCAAAATAAATAAATTCAGTAGGGGATGAGGTAATTGTTTGGGCTATTTATAGATGGGCTATGTACAGGTGTAGTGATCTGTTAGCTACTCTGCTCTGATTTATACAATTCCATATTCATATTGTATTTATATGTAGAAACGTGTATGGTGCTGAAGATAATGAATATGGGTTGAAAAGGGGTGGAATTCACCTTTAAGTGTCATAATTTGTCCCTAAAACAAGGAGTTTAAAAAGTTGCCTTTGAAAAAAACATTTAAATCAAACACATTTTCAAAAGATTCCGTATTTTTTGCGGAACATGGCAAAGGTCCCAGTTAAACTGTACCTGCCCATTTTCATTGTCTGTTATGTCCAGTGAAAAGAATGAGCTGGCACACACCAAAACAAGTTAGTAGATGTGCTGATCTAACAGCAAGTAAACTGTTGGCCTGAAGAAGGTACAGTGATGCCGAAACGTTGGTGTTTTACCCAGTAAATAAAAAAATGTGGTAAAGAAATTAACTTTATGTCCTGAATACAAAGTGTTATGATTAGGGCAAATCATACACAACAAATCACAGAGTACCACTATTCATATTTTCAAGCATGGTGGTGGCTGCATCATGCTATGGGTTTGCTTGTCATCGGCAATTGAGTTTTTTTTTTAGGATACAATGAAACGGAATAGAGCTAAGCACAGGCAAAATCCTAGTAGAAATCCTGCTTCAGTCGGCTTTCCAACAGACACTGGGAGATAAATTCACCTTTCAGCAGGATAATAACCTAAAACAAAAGGTCAAATATACACTGGAGTTGCTCACCAAGACAACATTGAATGTTCCTGAGTGCCCAAGTTACAGTTTTGACTTAAATAGGTTTGAAATTCTATGGCAAGACATGAAAATGACTGTCGAGCAATGATCAACAAGCAATTTGACAAAGAGCTTGAAGAATTAAAAAAATAATAATGTGCAAATATTGTACAATCCAGGTGTGCAAAGCTCTTTGAGGCTCACATCTATAATCCCTGTCAAAGGTGATTCTAACATGTATTGGCTCAGGGGTGTGAATACTTATGTAAATTAGATATTTCTGCATGTCATTTTCAATAAATGTGCAAACATTTCTAAAAACGTGTTCACTTCATCAAATCAACGTAATCCATGTTGAATTCAGGCTGTAACACAACAAAATGTGCAATAAATCAAGGGGAATGAGTACTTGCTGAAGGCACATTGATTAGTCACTGTCTTTATTTTTATAGCCCATTGTCTATTTATGAACATTTAATTCAGATTCCACTATGACATGCATCTACCAACAAATAAATAGTTATTTTTCTTAAATTATTGAGACTTGGAGTCAACCCTAACTGTACAATCAATTTATTGTTAATGTTCATTTCACATGTTTCAGATGTACCATAAACATTACAGGAAAGTACATCCACAAACATGACCAAAGGGACTGCACCACTGACCCTGTTACTGGGTTATACACCGAAGACTGTGTATTCTATCCTGACAAGCAACAGACAACCTCTGCATCTATCATGTACAATCAAGGCCTTAGTGCTGTGAGTACAAGTCTACACAGTCTTTCAACTACCTTGATATCTACCCAATGTGTTATGTAGTTGTAATGCTCAACGTACCATTTTTAACTGTAATGAAGATATGTTTAAACTAATGACAGAAATGTTTGTGTTGTGTGCACAGGTAAAAGAGTTCTGTACAAAAGAAACTCACAACACTGAGGCTCCAAACATCCAGAACAGACTGTGTGGTAACAGAGGTGTAGAGGAAGTTATCACTTCACTTTCTGTAGATGCCGGTGTGGCAGTTGTGCCAACACCACCAAGTATACTACCCACATTCACTGTGGTGCAGTGCCGGCAAAGGGTTGTCTGTCTTGTCCTTGATGTTTCAGGAAGCATGGCTGCAGTAAGTTTTCATGGACTGATTTTTCAAATCAAACCATATTTTATAAAAACAATTCAAGATCTGACAACGGTAACACAAATTCCTGGTATTATTGGTGTTTGTGCCCGGGCACGTGTGTGTGTGTTTTGTCTAACTGTACTGATGGGTGCTAATATATTTTTCCTATAAAGGGTTCTAGAATGTTGAACCTGAGACAAGCAGCAACACTCTTCATACAGAAGATTGTTGAAGACCAAGCTTATATTGGCATTGTACAATTTACAGCTACGGCTACAATTCGCGAACCATTGACTTTAATTGATGGTGAAGCGTCGAGAGTTAAGCTTGTAGGCAGTCTGCCACTATCAGCTGGTGGAGGCACAGACATTTGTGCAGGTGTTAAGAAAGGTCTGGAGGTAAATACAATACCAATCTATATTTATTTGGCACCGTTCATATAATACATTGCAAATGGCTTTAAATGATCACTTAAAATAATACTGTTACATAGTGCTGCAACAATCTGAACAAAACCGTTTGACACATGAATACACATATATAGTACATTTAGAAAGAAACCAATTAAAATGACATTAATATATTTCAATAACTCAATGATGCTTCTATTAGGTACTTGGGGGAGATGGAGATGGTGCAATAGGAGATGCAATCATATTACTAACTGATGGGGAATCAAGAATCAACTGTCAAAAAATTGTTAATGAAAGTGGTGCAACTGTGCACACAATAACTCTTGGGCCAAATGCAAACATAGATGTAAAAGAATTGTCAGACATATCAGGTAACTCAGAGGGCAGTAGCTTTCCTAAGTATTCATTCTAAATTATATCTGAAATTCCTTACTTGTTAAAATGTTTTACCGAAATATCATCCTTCCTGCTGTAGGTGGTAAATATCACAATGCTGCTGATGGTGTGGATTCCAATGACCTTGTGGATATTTTTGCTTCACACACAACATCTGATGGAAATTTGACCAAGCAGACAATCCAGGTGTGATGAAGTTGCAGGGACTTATGAGAAACATAATATACTATAAGTGTTTACAGATATTTGAACATAATCTGTCTGTTTTTCCAACAGCTTGAGAGCACTGGATTGAATATGATTGGTTGGTTTAATGGATCTGTATCCATTGACAGGACAATTGGAAACAAGACAAGCTTTTTAGTTATCTATGAAAGAAGTCCACCTGACATCCTTGTTTTAAGCCCCTTTACACGGACCTATGACACATCACATTTCAAACATGATGCTCCTACTAAGACTTTAACGCTCGATATTGAAGGAACTGCTGAGGTCTGTCTGGTTGTGTTTATTTTATGTGTTCAGCTAGATTCAAAAGTTATATTTATATTTATTATATTTGTGTGTATTATTTTTCCAATTACTACAAGTTACTAATTTAGACATTTCAGTTGTTCAATGTGGACCATATAATGCATTACTACAATTTCACTCGATTGAATGGTGATGATATTATTTAAAATTGTAGACTGGAAAGTGGAAATACAGCCTACTAAATAAAGAGTCAACTGCCCAATCTATGTCAATGACTGTGACAAGTCATGCTGTCAGTGACGCTATACCACCGGTCATGGTCAAAACCCACATGAGCCAACAGTCCAGCAACGGCAGCAAACCCATGTTGGTGTATGCAGAGGTCAACCAGAAAGGTGTTCCAGTGATTCTGGCAAATGTGATGGCCACACTGAAGTCTGATTCTGGGGACCAATATCAGCTACAACTGCTGGATAATGGAGCAGGTGATGTAGAGCCACAATACATATGATTTAGAACCAAAATGGAGTAGGGTGTTACAAAAACAATTATTTCATTAAGTTTTAAGATGAAATCCTATTTTTTCAGGTGCTGATGCTTTCAGACATGATGGCATCTATTCCAGTTACTTCACTGAACTAACAACAGGAAAATACAGCTTGAAAGTGAAAGTACATAACAATGATGGCATGGCCAGATTCTCCCTCAGGAGACACAGTGGAGCACTTTACATACCTGGATATGTGGTTAATGGTACAGTACATTCCATCTGAAACTATGTGTTCTTCATTCATGAACTGGCGGCAGGTCGCCTTGTGGTTGGAGTGTTGGGCCAGTAACTGAAAGGTTGCTAGATTGAATCCCTGAGCTGACAAGGTAAAGCTCTGTCGTTCTGCTCCTGAACAAGGCAGTTAACCCACTGTTCCTAGGCTGTCTTTGTAAATAAGAATTTGTTCTTAACTGACTTGCCTAGTTAAATAAAGATAAAATAAAGTACAAATTGTAATACCATATTTTGTATATACCAAAACATATTTAATTTGATGGATCCGTACCCATACCTATTCTCAACAACTAGCCTTATAATGATCAAGGGTATGATTTGGTAGTTGGGATTGTAAGAATATGTATGCATTCATATGTTTGATGACTGTCTCCTCCAGGACAAGTAGTGATGAACCCCCCAAAGCCCCCAGTCAGTGAGGATGACCTGCAGGCTGATGTGGGCAGCTTCACCAGGACAGTCATAGGAGAGAGCTTCTCAGTCCTTCTCCCACCTGGTGTCCCCCCTCCAAATTTCCCCCCTAACAAAATCACAGACCTGAATGCAGAGATAGAGGAGGACAAAGTGCTGCTCACCTGGACTGCACCTGGGGAAGACATGGACCAAGGCACAGGTACAAAAATGTATAAATAATGAGCATCTCAACAAGTTGTGGATATATTTCCAGACTTTTTTGCTTAGATGTCATCCTAATATTCACAAAATATGAAAAAAAAATTACACTGCAACACTGACATGTACAGTATTTCACCAATCGTTAAATATCATATGACGGTACAAAATGCTAACAATCAGATAATCACTGTGCTGTCTTGGTGTATATTTACATTTATTTACTTGCCATTTCTATTTTTCAGCAACGGCCTATGAGATCCGTTTTAGTGAAGATTCGGACCTACTCAGATCCAACTTCAGTACCGCTCATCTTGTCACATACGACCTCTCACCAAAGAAGGCAGGCTCCCCAGAAAAGCTCTCTTTCACTCTCTTCTCAATCATCAAAAATGGCACCACTCTGTTCTTTGCAGCAAAAGCAGAAGACAAATCTTTCCTGAAATCGGAAACATCCAACATTATTCAAGTGACCAAGATTGTTCCCAAAGCTCCTGTTCCTTCTCCAACTGATGTGCCTGATACACCAGGCAGTGGTGTGAACATTACTGCTATAGTCATATCAGTCACCACGGTAACAATGGTGGCTTGTCTGATTGCTAGTGTGACAATGTGTTCAATTAAATCAAGGAGAGTTAATCATGCTTAAAACAAAGTATGATGATGAACAAATGTAGCTCCAGCTCATTGCAATGAATCATAGCAAAGCTTCCTGTGTTTTTGATTAACACTAAAAAAAACATATGAAGTAGAGGGAATAAATGAGCTTATCTACCATTCTTTATTTTTTAAATAGCTGAAAGGTTAGAATGAGATCTTAGCTAACCAAATTAAATTGATCGTGCTATAATAGATTGATTAGACCGATTCTCTTAAGATCTCATTTGAAGCTTTGTGTTTGTGCATTAACCATCATGTGTTTACAATGAAGAACATGTTCTGTTAAGGTACAATATGTAAGATTTATCATAAAATTGATTGACATGAATTAATGTGTATTATGTCATGACTGGCCTCCTCGGGTCAGGTTCCCGTGGACCACAGTCCTACAGAGAGATCTCACACCCACCAGCGGGGAAAAGATCGAGAGGTATGGAGATGTTGTTTTTTTGACACCTCACCACCATTGTAAATCTAAGGCAGCAGACACTTCCTTTGTCCTCACTATGGAGAGCCGGCCTCTGAACATTAACATGCAATAAATGGACGTTGGGACAATAGGTTTCGTCAGCCACAATGGTGGTAATGACGATAGATGGAATATGAAAATTAATGTTGTTTTTGTTATGTTATTAAAAGGTAAAGGACAACGTTATAACGAAAACATTGTAACTTTAAGAGTTTTCCTAGTATATGCTGGATGTTTGCATATTGTACATTGTGTGGAAAATGTCCAGATCAAAGAGAATGTTTTTGTAAAGATGAAATGTGAAGTTAGTTGTCTAAACTGGATCTGAGATAGTTGTATAAATTGAATCCGGTCACCACTCTCCATCGAATCGTGTGTCTACACTGCTTTCATTCCTACACTGTGAGCCCTGAACTACAGGGCTGGCTGTTCTCAAAATACCCCTTTCAGAACAAGGGCGAGGAAACAGACCACTAAGACAAAGGACACTAACAAGATGAGGACAACCAGAGAGTTACATATCCTGTAACCAGAGAAGTGCGTCATCAGAGAAGCCGAAACTGTCCACACAGAGACCCCCATCGGAGACCTTTAACATGTAATTACATCATTATATTCTGACCCATGAGAGCGGCAGTTCGGGGCAAGGTTAGGGTTAAAATAATCATAGCTGACAAATGCACCCGAGTGTATTTTTCTCTCGTGTACTCTCTCTTTCTCTCTCTTTCGAAATCCTCATTTTGTGTAACGTGTCATTTTGTGTTGGCCCACTAGGGACTGGTTCATCGTACTAAGTTCTAATCAATAGCCTAGACGGTAGGTTTGTGTATGTGTATCTAATATAATTTTAGCTTGTTAGTAAATAAATAATTAACTCATGGGTGGGACTCGGGTTTGTGCAGATTCACAGATTATGCAACGTTCAGAATGAGACTGTAGAGGAAATTGATTAAGTAGCGACTGTTGTAAAATCGATATTCTGATATTTTTTTAGTTAATTTCGAAAATAGAAACTCAATAAAACCAAACTTTCCCATGGTGCCCCAGCTTAATGAGTTAATAATTACCTGTTTCATTTAATCACATAATTATATGTGCCTGGCTTTGCCACATCGTAGAGGTGGCTCTGGTTTAATTTGCATTAACTATACTTAATCTAACTCAATATTTTTTTCAATTCGGAACTGAACATTTTTTGTTGGACAAAAACGATTATTATTTTGAGTTAGATCTACTAGCTAAGACAATCGTTCTATGTCCTTAAAAAGCACAAGATAAATCAATGCAGAAGTTCCTTTCAGACTGTTGCCTTTGTTGTTTTTTGAAAGAAAATTGAACACAATTTTTTGCCAACTAAATGGTTCCCTGCATTTGGTCCGTTCACAAAATACTATAAAGCCAAGTCTATGTTTGTATAAATAACATTTAGCTCATCTGGCAATGTATCACTTGGTCATTATGGACAAACAGTACAGTTCACAAACAGTACATTCTAACTGCTGTATGGAATCTCTAACTTTCCTGTTTAACATTGAGATACTTGCTGAATTAGGTCTACAAGAAATGAACAATCTGAATTTACAGCTAGGAACACCGAGCTGTAACATACTGGTTTTCCTGTCAGTATATACTTTTGGGATCACGATGGAAGGAAATGGTACACAGACATTATGATTGCTATTAACCCTGCATTTCCTGAGGAATCAATACTCATCCCACAAATCAAGGTTCAAAAAGTAGAGAATTGAGGATGGATTAGTAGTTAGTAAATCAAAAGTTAGTCATGCATATATTTATGATATTAATTATATAAATGTATAAACTGTGTGATGTATCATTGATGAAGTTAAGCCCTTTTGGTCAATAAAATGTTTTGGAAAGCACCATGTGAGAAATCATAAGTACTAGTAATCTGCTTATTCTTAACATCATAGAACTGATCTTCTCTTAAATGTCCTCTCACTGTCAACTGCGTTTATTTTCAGCAAACTTAACATGTGTAAATATTTGTATGAACATAACAAGATTCAACAACTGAGACATAAACTGAAGAAGTCCACAGACATGTGACTAACAGAAATGGAATAATGTGTCCCTAAACAAAGAAGGGGTCAAAATCAAAAGTAACAGTCAGTATCTGGTGTGGCCACCAGCTGCATTATGTACTGCAGTGCATCTCCTCCTCATGGACTGCACCAGATTTGCCAGTTCTTGCTTTGAGATGTTACCCCACCTTTCTTTTGGTGTTTTTCAGAGTAAGTAGAAAAGCCTCTTTAGTGTCCTATGTTTTCATAACTTAATTGCCTACTGTCTGTAAGCTGTTAGTGTCTTAACGACCGTTCCACAGGTGCATGTTCAGTAATTGTTTATGGTTCATTTAACAAGCATGGGAAACAGTGTTTACCCTTCACAATGAAGATCTGTGAAGTTATTTGGATTTTTATGAATTATCTTTGAAAGACAGGGTCCTGAAAAAGGGACGTTTCTTTTTTTGCTGACTTTATTTAAGATGTCTATTTCGAGCCTGCACCAATATGGCAGGAAATGTTTGGGACACAGTAAAACAATCATCACTAAACAATTGCGTAATGAATAAACAGTGCTTATTATACACTACATGACTTAAACATCCCATTCCAAAACCATGAGTATTAATATGGAGTTGGTCCCCCCTCTGCTGCATAACAGCCTCCACTCTTCTGGGAAGGAGTTCCACTAGATGCTGGAACATAGCTGCGGGACTTTCTTCCATTCAGCCACAAGAGCATTAGTGAGGTCGGGCTTGCTGTAGCGTTAAGATTTCCCTTCACTGGAAATAAGGGGCCTGAACCATGAAAATCAGCCCCAGACCAATATTCCTCCTCCACCAAACGTGACATTTGACACTATGCAATGGGGCAGGTAGCATTCTCCTGGCATCTGCTAAACACAGATTTGGCCATCGGAATGCCAGATGGTGAAGCGTGATTCATCACTCCAGAGAACGCATTTCCACCTCTCCAGAGTCCAATGGTGGCGAGCGTTACACCACTCCAGCCGACGCTTGGCATAGCACTTGGTGATCATAGGCTTGTGTGCGGCTGCTCCTCCATGGAAACCCATTTCATGAAGCTCCTGGCAAACAGTGATTGTGCTGACGTTGCTACCAGAGGAAGTTTGGAACTCGGACCTGAGTGTTGCAACCGAGGATTGACGATTTGTACGCGATATGGGCTTCATTACTCAACAGTCTTTTTCTATGAGCTTGGGTGGCATACCACTTCGTTACTGCTCCTAGATGTTTCCACTTCACAATAACAGCACTTACAGTTCACCGGGGCAGCTCTAGCAGGGCAGAAATTTGATAAACCGACTTGTTGGAAAAGTGGCATCCTATGACAGTGCACGTTGACAGTCACTGAGCTCTTCAGTAAGGCCATTGTACTGACAATGTTTGTCTATGGAGACTGCATGGCTGTGTGCTCGATTTTATTCACCTGTCAGCAAAGGATGTAGCTGAAAAATCTGAATCCACTAAATTGAACGGGTGTGAATAATATAATATAATATAGTGTAAGTATTCAGCCCACTTGGATTTTATTGTGTTACAAAGTGGGATTAATATGTATTTAATTGTGTATTTTTTGTCAACGATCTACACCAACTACTCTGATCTCAAAGTGATTTTTTCCCCCTAACATTTGTAAAAAATGTAAGACTATTGAAACATGAATATTGATCAATACAAGAAACACCTTTGGCAGCAATTACAGATTTAACTGTAATGACTTTGAACACCCGGATTGTGCAATATTTACTGTTTTTAAAATGAACATTGGCCTTATGTTGAAATCCCTGAGAGGTTTCCTTCCTTTCTGTCCACTCAGTTAGGGAGCGCTCCTGTATCTTTGTTGTGACTGGATGTATTGATACACTATCCAAAACCTAATTAATACATTTACCACAGTCAAAGGGATATTAAGTGTCAGTTGTTTTTTCTACCCATTTACCATTGATGCCCTTCTTTGCAAGGCATTGTAAAAGCTCTGTGGTCTGTATGTGGTTGAATCTGTGCTTGAAATTCTGTATGTGGTTGAATCTGTGCTTGAAAACAAAATGAATGTTAACCCGTATTAATGCACACAGAGTGAAAGCATGCAACTTTTTATTTTTTTTTAAAGAAAATGTTTAATATACAGTGCCTGTCAAAAGTTTTAGAACACCTACTCATTCAAGGGTTTTTCTTTATTTTGACTATTTTCTACATTGTAGAATAATTATGAAATAACACATATGGAGTCAAGTAGTAACCAAAAAAGTGCTCAATAAATCTACTTCTTCAAAGTAGCCACCCTTTGCTTTGATGACAGCTTTGCACACTCTTGGCATTCTCTCAACCAGCTTAACCTGGAATGCTTATCCAACAGTCTTGAAGGAGTTTCCACATATGCTGAGCACTTGTTGGCTGCTTTTCCTCCACTCTGCAGTACAACTCATCCCAAACCATCTCAATTGGGTTGAGGTTGGGTGATTGTGGAGGCCAGGTCATCTGATGCAGCACTTCAGCACTATCCTTCTTTGTCAAATAGCCCTTACACAGCCTGGAGGTGTGTTGGGTCATTGTCCTGTTGAAAAACAAATGATAGTCCCACTAAGCACAAACCAGATGGGATGATGTTTCGCTGCAGAATACTGTGGTAGACATTCTGGTTAAGTGTGCCTTGAATTCTAAATATATCACCAACAGTGTCACCAGCAAAGCACCCCCACACCGTCACACCTCTTCCTCCATACTTCATGGTGGGAACCACACACGCACCTACTTTGCGTCTCACAAAGACATGGCGTTTGGAACCAAAAATCAAACATTTCTCAAAATCTCAGATTCCCACCGGTCTAATGTCCATAGCTCATGATTCTTGGCCCATGTCTCTTCTTCTTATTGATATCCTTTAGTAGTGGTTTCTTTGCAGCAAAATCGACCATGATGGCCTGATTCAAGCATTCTCCTCTGAACAGTTGATGTTGAGATGTGTCTGTTACTTGAACTCTGTGAGGTGCGTTAGATACAAATAGAGCCGTTTGGTGTGTGTGGTGCACATAGAAGTTGTCCTGGTGTTGCGTATGTGATAACCTCAGGATGTCTTAGGAGATGGTAAAGTTAGTGATTACATTTCTAGTGCTAGGACACGATCCAGAAAGTTGGCAAATAGACACGTTGGGCCAAACATGCTATTTCTGTCTCTCGTGTTTCAGAACCGGGTAGACTCGGTCATTATTAATTCCTCGAGCGAGGACATAGGGCCAGGCGATTGAAATTTGAGGTTATATTAGCTATAATCCTCTGTCCCTCATGTTTTCAGTAGCGTGAGTAGACCACTGTGTATTTCGTTTTCCGGATTCACCGTTCTGGTTAGAACATTGCGAAAATAACGCTGAAAAGGGTTTTAACGTAAGACGTTATTAGTAAAATCATTCCCTTGCTTAAGGGGAACCTATTTTGTGCTTGAAAGTGATATTTCTCTACAAATAGGATTAGCAGGGCACGAGATGCTAATCTAACAAAGAGAAAGCAATCATTTTTTTCCATTGTTCACAGGGTGACACCCTGTGCCTGGGAAAACGGCTCCTTTGGACTCCCGTGGTGGTGAAGAATCGGCAGTAATATTTTTAAATAAAAAAATGTGTTCTATATGACATTGACCATATGCTCACGTCTATTGAAACGGGCTTCATTGTATCTTATGCAACCAATTAAAAATGATTGTATATTGGTCTCATTCAATTTCAACTTTTTAACTTAAAGTTAAACTTGTAGGCCTCTTTGCTCACACACGCTCTTTCAGTTCTGCCCAGAAATGTTCTATAGGATTGAGGTCAGGGCACGGTGATGACCACACCAATACCTTGACTTTGCTGTCCTTAAGCCATTTTGCCACAACTTTGGAAGTATGCTTGGGATCATTGTCCATTTGGAAGACCCATTTACGACCAAGCTGTAACTTCCTGACTGATGTCTTGAGATGTTGCTTCAATATATCCACTTAATTTTCCGTCCTCATGATGCCATCTATTTTGTGAAGTCCACAAGTCCCTCCTGCAGCAAAGCAACCCCACAACATGATACTGCCACCCCCGTGCTTCACTGTTGGGATGTGTTCTTCGGCTTGCAAGCCTCCCCCTTTTTCCTCCAAAAATAATTATAGTCATTATGGCCAAACAGTTCTATTTTTGTTTCATCAGACCAGAGGACATTTCTCCAAAAAGTATGATCTTTGTCCCCATGTGCAGTTGCAAACCATAGTCTGGCTTTTTTATAGTCACACCATAGTCTGGCCTTTCAGGTTATGTCGATATAGGACTCGTTTTTACTGTAGATATAGATACTTTGAAACTGTTTCCTCCAGCATCTTCACAGGGTCCTTTCCTGTTGTTCTGGGATTGATTTGCACTTTTCGCACCAAAGTACATTCCTCTCTAGGAGACAGAATGTGTCTCTTTCCTGAGCAGTATGGTGGCTGCATGGTCCCATGGTGTTTATACTTGCGTACTATTGTTTGTACAGATGAACGTGGTACCTTCAGGTGTTTGGAAATTGCACCCAAGGCTAAACCAGACTTTTGGAGGTCTTTTTTTCCCTGAGGTCTTGACTGATTTATTTAGATTTTCCCATGATGTCAAGCTAAGAGGCACTGAGTTTTAAGGTAGGCCTTGAAATACATCCACAGGTACACCTCCAATTGACTCAAATGATGTCAATTTGCCTATCAGAAGCTTCTAAAGCTATGACATCATTTTCTGGAACTTTCCAAGCTGTTTAAAGGCACAGTCAACTTAGTGTATGTAAACTTCTGACCCACTAGAATTGTGATACAGTGAATTATAAGTGAAATAATCTGTCTGTAAAGAATAGTTGGAAAAATGACTTGCCATGCACAAAGTAGATGTCCTAACCGACTTGCCAAAACTATAGTTTGTTAACAAGAAATTTGTTCAGTGGTTGAAAAACGAGTTTTAATGACTCCAACTTGAGTGTATGTAAACTTCCGACTTCAACTGTATGTAAGAATGCTGTTTATTGACTACAGCTCAGCCTTCAACACCATGGTGCCCTCCATGCTCATCATTAAGCTTGGGGCACTGGGTCTGAACCCTGCCCTTTGCAACTGGGTCCTGGACTTCCTGACAGGCTGGTAGGTAGGCTGGAAGGTAGGAAACAACACCTCCACTTCTCTGATCCTCAACACTGGGGCCCCACAAGGGTGTGTGCTCAGCCCCCTCCTGTACTCCTTGTTCACCCATGACTGCATGGCCATGCACGTCTCCAACTTAATCAAGTTTGCAGACAACACAACAGTAGTAGGCCTGATTACAACAATGACGAGACAGCCTACAAGGAGGAGGGGAGGGCTGAGTGGTGCAGGAAAATAACCTCTCACTCAATGTCAACAAAATGAAGGAACTGATGGTGGACTTCAGGAAACAGCAGAGGGAGCACCTATCCACATCGATGGGGCCGCAGTGGAGAAAGTGAAAAGCTTCCAGTTCCTTTGCATACACATGACTGACAATCTGAAAGGGTCCACCCACACAGACAGTGTGGTGAAGAAGGTGCAACATTGCCTCTTCAACCTCAGGAGGCTGAAGACATTCGGCTTGGCCCCTAAGACCCTCACAAACTTTTACATCAGCACAGTTGAGAGCATCCTGTTGTGCTGTATTACCGCCTGGTATGGGCAACTGCACTGCCCGCAACCGCAGGGCTCTCCAGGGGATGGTGCGGTCTGCCCAATGCATCATCGGAGGCACACTGCCTACACTCCAGGACACCTACAGCACCCAATGTCACAGGAAGACCAAAAATATCATAAAGGACATCAACCACCCGAGCCACAGCCTGTTCACCCTGCTACCATCCAGGCGAGATTAGTACAGGTGCATCAAAGCTGGGACTGAGAGTCTGAAAAACATATTCTATCTCAAGGCCATCAGACTGTTAAAAATGAAATAGCCATCACTAGCTGGCTACCACCCGGTTACTCACCCTGCACCTTAGACATGGAATCACTGGTCACTTGTCACTTTAATAATGTTTACATACTTTTTAACTCATCTCATATGTATATACTGTATTCTATTCTACTGTATTTTAGTCAATGCCACTCCAACATTGCTCATCCTAATATTTATCTGTTTCTGAATTCCATTCTTTTACTTTTAGATTTGTTTGTATTGTTGTGAATTGTTAGAATCTACTGCACTGTTGGAGCTACGGACACAACCATCTCTACACCCACAATAACATATCCTAAATATGTGTATGCGACCAATAACATGTGATTTGGTTTGAATTGTTAATGATATAAGAACAAACATGAATTTACTGAACATAAATGTAATAATGTTTGTGTATGGTTCAAAAGTCACAACTCATGTCGGCATTTGTTATAATTGAAGTAGAATGCAGTTCTTATCAAAAGTTACACAAATCCACAAGGAGTGAGTAGAAACCATATTTATTTAAGCAAGTCAGATGTATCATCTATGTTTTTTAAAAGGCATTAAATGAGGCTGAATGAACTGTTTTGCTGCTCCGCCAGGCTCCGCCAGGTGTAGCGGTGGTAAGGATTCACTCCATGGTGCTGAAAAGAAAGCTTGCTGTCGGGACAGCTTTATGTAGGCCCCAACAGTTTGTAGGCAGTGTTTCTCACCGTTATAGCTCAATTAATATATTGTTTAGTGTTGTGTTGTATAGTGGGTTTGATGGCATGTATCTAAAAAAAATGTTGAGTTTGCCCCACCAACATTTACATGCTGAAGTCCCCACTGACTGTCATTAACTAAACAGATATCTGAATGTCTTAATGTTTGCTAACTAGCTACAACCAATGCCTCAAGGAGGAAAACATTAAAATTGACCATGTCTATGGAGGATTATCCAGAGCCCTAACGTTAGCTAGCTAGCCAAAATTTGCCATCGCATTAGCTAGCAAATCTTTCCTTGATGATCTTCTCCTGAACAAACTGCCACTTTACTTTCAAAAATAAAACAAGAAGTCAAGAGAACAGAGCATTATTTCTTAGCATTAATTAGTTTCTTAGAGAAACTGCCATTGTTTTCCAGCTGTGTTGCTGTGTAGCCTACCGGGTGCTCTGTCCCAACTGATGTATGGAATGTTGACCAATGCACTAGAGCAGGATGCCTGCATGCAGAGATCTGTTGCTGTATGAGACGCACATATTCCAACACAAGTTTCGCAGGAACAGATATGCCTACTTCCTTATTCAGCTACTGAAATCCAAATACAATTACTGCACGCATTATGTTAATTGCTTAAACACTTTAACTAAACATTTAATAGTCCTATTTTCAGGGTCAAATTCAGGTGCAATAATTTGACTAATTATTGATGGAAATAAACGCTATAAAAATAAGGTTTAGTAGATCCTAGGGGATTATAGTAGGGTATTGAAATAAAACACATAGGCCTACATGTTATTTGTTAAATTCTACATTTAGTGTAGTCATAGTACAACATCAAAACAGGATTCAGTGGAACAGAATAAATGTGCAGGACAATAAAACAGTGTAATTAGCTAATACTGACAAAATATTACCATGAGAAGCCAGCACACACAGCAAGCTACCAAAAATATATGTTTTTTAACAACCATTATTTCACTGTACTGCAGTTTTACTGCATTTTGACGACAGTGTCATTTTGTAAGAGTATCTTGCACTTGTAACAGTATAACTTTAATCCGTCCCCTCGCCCCTACCAGGGACCCTCTGCACACATCAACAACAGTCACCCACGAAGCATCGTTACCCATCGCTCCACAAAAGCCACAGCCATTGCAGAGCAAGGGGAACCACTACTTCAATGTCTCAGAGCGAGTGACGTCACCGATTGAAACGCCACTAGCGCGCACCACCGCTAACTAGCTAGCCATTTCACATCGGTTACATACTCTTAGAAAAAAAAGGTGCTATCTTGAACCTATTGGGTTCCATGTAGAACCCTTTCCCCATAGGGTTCTACATGTAACCCAAAATAGTTCTACCTGGAACCAAAAAGGGTTCTCCTTTGGGAACAGCTGAAGAACCCTTTTGAAACCTTATGTTCTAAGAATGTGTATTTATGTGCAGTTTAGCTTACCTGCTGGAAGCCTAGAACAAATGTTATGGAAGTGAATGTGCACTTTTCAGTTGGGTGGACTGCAACTAGGAAAAACACTGCCATAGCCTGTAGTAAAGCAAAAGCATTTATATCTTCAGAGATTCTCTAAATTAGGCGCCATCTCTGAAGCTATAGGACTGCAGACTGTCACAAATGTTTGCTTTTAATGACCTAGCAAATTCGATGACTTGGAGGTGAAATACAGTCTATCACATTCCCTTTTTCTAATTTTTTATCGGTATTTCATCACCTAACTAATAAAAACCTCAAATGGCCATGCTCCTGCAAAAGTTAATCGGGCTGGATAATCTGAAGTGGACTCAGCCCATGTACCATTAGCCGGAGCTCATAGTAACATGATTCTGGGAAAAGCTCGACCCTCATGAAGCGTACATATTGGCAAAAATAGAATGTCATCATGGAGAAAAAGCACATGACTCACAGCTGTTTTTACCAAAATAGCCTGGAATCACTAGTTATTACTTCTAAACAAGACACATTTTAGGAGGGATTCTAAGAAAGCTACAATGTTGTTTGGTTTATTGATTTAATAGTCAATGAGATTGTATTTGTTATCAATGCAAAATAGCCTACTTTGTTGCATAACCTATACAGATGAGATCAAGGAACCAAGCGAGTTGGTGATAAAATACAGTTTCATTGTCTCTTCCAAGGATCCGCCCTTTTGTGAAGAAAAACTGCATTGTGCTACGCTCCAAGTGTTGTATCTCAGTAGGGTCAAACCCTTTCACTTATGAATGCTTCCCGGTTATATCAGCAGATCTATCACCATGGCTTCTGAAGCAGTGGCTGTGTTGCTGCTGGTCTTCTTGTCAGGATCTACCTTTGGGATAAAGCTGGAAGGAAAAGGATACACAGACGTTCTGATTGCTATTAACTCACTGGTACCTGAGAACCCACTGCTCATCGAAAGAATCAAGGTAAAGATTATAACCCAACAGTTAGAGACAATTTGCTTCCATGTACTTATTTTAGGGATACATATACAGCAGGGATCCCCAACTGGTTGTTTTATTTGGCCTCCCAAAGTTTTCTGATCAAAAAATACAATGAAGTAATTATAAAATAAATAAATCATTGTTTGACATAAGACTGAGAAGAAGAAAAATCTGAAAATGAAATCAGCTCCAAATGATTTTACTTGAAGAAATCTTTTCCCAAGTATTCCCACTCATAATATAGAAACAATTGCGATCGTATACAAATGTAATCAAGGTTTGAAATTATTATGTTTTCATAAGCTTATATTATAGACATTATATCTGCTTAGGCTTCTTGCGGTCAATTTGCAGTCTACAATTTGTTATTTGCTTGCCCCCCCCCCCCTTCAATATGCTTATATAATTTGTCTTTCAGGAAATTATGAGCAATGCGTCATCCGTACTCTTTACAGCCACTGAAGACAAATTCTACTTTGAAGAGATAACAATACTAGTGCCACCAAACTGGTCTCAAGGAGACTATGGAAGAACAAAGACTGAAACCTATGAAAAAGTATGAATGTTATTGTTATAACCGACTGCAACAGATGAAGCTTCCTGGCAATATTATTCAGACAGCATAGCATTTAAATGCTAAAAGGCTTTGTTCTCTACTTTAGGCCAAAATAATCATTAATGAGGAAAATCGTGCATATGGAGATCAACCTTCCCCCCGCAGTCTGGTCAATGTGGATCTGAGAGCTGGTATGTTCATCTGACCACTAAATTCATCTTAGATGATGAACTCATTAAACTGTATGGACCCAGAGGTAAGAGGTACCACCGTAAACAGAAGTCTAAGTAATTTAAACACATAACAATTATGATTCTTTTAAATCATAAATACATCAAGAATAAATAAACAAGCTTATGAAATTGTTAAGGAAATGAATGACTTGTCTCTTTGATAAAGTCCTTGTGCATGAATGGGCTCACCTGAAATGGGGAGTTTATGATGAGTTTGATGACGGTCAGCCATTCTACAAGGGTGCACACAGTGATATTCAGGCCACGAGGTAACTTGTCTATTAAACTCTTTCCCACTGCCCAGTCCTACACAGTAACAGTAGAACTAATATCAGATCATGTACGACATTTGAAGAAACTCTACAGTTTTATTTTTACTTTTGTAAGAACCAGTTTCACATTCATTGTGCATTCTCAACATTATCTTACTATTTTCTAATTTCACAGATTTTCCCTAGAGATTGCTGGTACAATTGTCAACAGAATTAACCACACAAATTGCACACATATTGACCCGAACAACAAGATATATACACAGGACTGTGTGTTCTTAGCAAACAGCGAACAATGGGACAATACTGCATCTTTAATGTTCTATCCAAGTTTACTTATAAGGTAAGTTATGATTGTAAAGACAGTCTTAGTAACAAAGGTGCTATATAAGAACCTAAAAGGGTTCTTTCGACTGTCCTACATGGAACCCTATTGGGCTGCATCATTCTCAGTTTTGACAAACTTTTGTTGATGTGCACACTCAAGATTACAAGATTCTGCTCCAATAAAACACACAACAGTGAGGCCCCTAATGCACAGAACAGGATGTGTGACAACAGAGATGTGATGGACGTTATTTTCACAAGCTCAGTGGATGCCAAAGCCAATGTCCAGCCTCTGAAAGGCCCACATCCAGCACCTAGGTTCACTGTGATACAGAGGGGACAGAGAGTTGTCTGTCTGTGTCATGCCTTGGTCTTAGTATTTTGTGTTTTAGTTAATTAGTTGGTCAGGCCAGGGTGTGACATGGGTTTATGTTATTGTGTTGTCGTATTGGGGTTTTTGTAGGCATTGGGATTGTGGTTGATTAGGGGTGTGTTTAGTTTAGGTTTGGCTGCCTGAGGCGGTTCTCAATCAGAGTCAGGTGATTCTTGTTGTCTCTGATAGGGAACCGTATTTAGGTAGCCTGGGTTTCACTGTGTATTTCGTGGGTGATTGTTCCTGTCTCTGTGTAGTTTCACCAGATAGGCTGTACTTAGGTTTCACGTTCCATTTTGTTGTTTTGTATTTGTCTCAGTATTTTCATGTAATCGTCATTTGTTTCATTAAAAAACATGAGTAACCAACACGCTGCATTTCGGTCCGACTCTCTTGCGACAAACGAAGAACGCTGTTACAGAATCACCCACCACACACGGACCGAGCAGCGTGTTAACAGGCAGGAGCCACAGAAGAGGCAACAGAAGCAGCTTCAATGGGAGAGGCTGCACCACTTGGAGAATTGGACATGGGAGGAAGAACTGGACGGAAAAGGACCCTGGGCTCAGCCTGGTAAATAACGCCACCCCAAGGAGGAACTAGAGTCGGATAAAGCGGAGAGGCGCTGGTATGAGGAGGCAGCAAGGCGACGTGGATGGAAGCCCGGGAATCAGCCCCAAAAATTTATTGGGGGGTGGCTTACAGGGAGTATGGCTACTCCAGGTAGGAGACCTGCGCAAACTCCCTGTGCTTACCGGAGGGCTAGAGAGACCGGGCAGGCACCGTGTTATGCTGTGGTGCGCATGGTGTCTCCAGTGCGGGTGCATAGCCCGGTGCGTTCTATTCCAGCTCCGCGTATCGGCCGGGCTAGATTGAGTGTCGAGCCAAATGCCATGAAGCCGGCTCTACGCATCTGGTCCCCAGTGCGTCTCCTTGGGCCGGCTTACATGGTACCAGCCTTACGCTCGGTGTCCCCGGTTCGCCTGCATAGCACAGTGCGGGCTATTCCACCTTGCCGCACTGGCAGAGCGACCGGGAATATTCAACCAGGTAAGGTTGGGCAGGCTCGGTGCTTAAGAGCTCCAGTGCGCCTGCACGGTCCGGTCTACCCAGTACCACCTCCACACCCCAGCCCTCCGGTGGCAGCTCCCCGCACCAGGCTTCCTGTGCGTGTCCTCGGCCCAGTACCACCAGTGCCAGCACCACGCATCAGGCCTACAGTGCGCTTCGCCTCTCCAGCGCTGCCGGAGCCTTCCTCCTCTCTTGTGCTGCTGGAGCCTCCCGCCTGTTTAGCACAGCCAGAGCTGCCAGTCTGCATGGAGCAGCCAGAGCTGTCAGTCTGCATAGAGCAGCCAGAGCTGTCAGTCTGCATAGAGCAGCCAGATATGTCAGTCTGCATGGAGCAGCCAGAGCTGTCAGTCTGCATGGAGCAGCCAGAGCTGTCAGTCTGCTTGGAGCAGCCAGAGCTGCCAGTCTGCATGGAGCTGCCAGTCTGCATGGAGCTGCCAGTCTGCAAGGAGCTGCCAGTCTGCAAGGAGCTGCCAGTCAGCAAGGAGCTGCCAGAGCTGTTCGTCTGCATGGAGCAGCCAGAGCTGCCAGTCAGCATGGAGCAGTCAGAGCCGCCAGTCAGCATGGAGCAGTCAGAGCCGCCAGTCAGCATGAAGCAGCCAGAGCTGTCAGTCAGCATGGAGCAGCCAGAGCCATCAGTCTGCCAGCATCCACCAGTCAGCCAGACTCTTCCAGATCTGCCAGTCAGCCAGACTCTTCCAGATCTGCCAGTCAACCAGACTCTTCCAGATCTGCTAGTCAACCAGACTCTTCCAGATCTGCCAGTCAACCAGACTCTTCCAGATCTGCCAGTCAGCCAGACTCTTCCAGATCTGCCAGTCAGCCAGACTCTTCCTGATCTGCCAGCCAGCCAGACTCTTCCTGATCTGCCAGTCAGCCAGACTCTTCCAGATCTGCCAGTCAACCAGACTCTTCCAGATCTGCCAGTCAACCAGACTCTTCCAGATCCGTCAGTCAGCCAGGATCTGCCAGAACTGCCAGCCAGCCAGGATCTGCTGGATTCAACTACCTGGCTGAGCTTCCTCTCAGTACTGGGCTTCCTCCCAGTACTGGGCTTCCTCTCAGTGCTGGGCTTCCTCTCAGTGCTGGGCTTCCTCTCAGTGCTGGGCTTCCCCTCAGTGCTGAGCTGCCCCTGTCCCGAGCTGCCCCTCTGTCCCGAGCTGTCCCTCTGTCCCGAGCTGTCCCTCTGTCCCGAGCTGCCCCTCTGTCCCGAGCTGCCCCTCTGTCCCGAGCTGCCCCTCTGTCCCGTGTTATTTAGTAGGGTTGCCGTAGCTAGGAGGTCACGGAAGCGGACAAGGTGGGGGAGGACTACGGTGAAGTGGGGGCCACGTCCAGCACCGGAGCCGCCACCGCGGACAGATGCCCACCCAGACCCTCCCCTATAGGTTTAGGTTGTGCGTTCGGAGTCCGCACCTTGAGGGGGGGGGGGGTACTGTCACGTTCTGACCATCGTTCGTGTGTGTTTTCCTTGTTTTAGTGTTGGTCAGGACGTGAGCTGGGTGGGCATTCTATGTTGTGTGTCTGGTTTGTCCATTTCTATGTTAGGCCTGATATGGTTCTCAATCAGAGGCAGGTGTTAGTCATTGTCTCTGATTGGGAACCATATTTAGGTAGCCTGGGTTTCACTGTGTGTTTGTGGGTGATTGTTCCTGTCTCTGTGTTTGTTACACCAGTCAGGGCTGTTTCGGTTTTCCACGTTTGTTGTTTTTGTATTGTACGTATTTTCATCTTTATTAAAGATGTATCTAACAAACCACGCTGCAATTTGGTCCGATCCTTATTCCACCTCATCGTCAGAGGAGGAGATAGAAGAACCACGTTACATTACTTTAATTGTATCATACTATCAATACTGATAAAGTGCCATATGCAGAGCCTTGTAAACATATGAGTGTTGTTTTAACCCTATTCATTACTCTTGTGAATGTGATTAAGAACTAATGAACTACTCAACCCTTTCTGACTCATTTGAACAATTTCCTTATTGTTTATTTCTAGACTGGAGATTGGACATATACCATAAATAATACACTGTGAGATCAGTATATAACAATAACAAGTTGTGCTGTCAGTGACGCCATACCTCCAGTCAGAGTCAAGGCTCACATGAGCCAACAGTCCAGCAACGGCAGCAAACCCATGTTGGTGTATGCAGAGGTCAACCAGAAAGGTGTTCCAGTGATTTTGGCAAATGTGATGGCCACACTGAAGTCTGATTCTGGGAACCAATATCAGCTACAACTGCTGGATAATGGAGCAGGTCAGTTAGAACCATAATGGAGCAGGTCAGTTAGAGCAATAATGGAGCAGGTCAGCTAGAGCAATAATGGAGCAGGTCTGTCAGAGCAATAATGGAGCAGGTCAGCTAGAGCAATAATGGAGCAGGTCAGTTAGAGCAATAATAGAGCAGGTCAGTTAGAGCAATAATGGAGCAGGTCAGTTAGAGCAATAATGGAGCAGGTCAGTTAGAGCAATAATGGCACAGGTCAGTCAGAGCAATAATGGCGCAGGTCAGTCAGAGCAATAATGATGCAGGTCAGTCAGAGCAATAATGGCGCAGGTCAGTCAGAGCAATAATGGCGCAGGTCAGTCAGAGCAATAATGGAGCAGGTCAGTCAGAGCAATAATGGCGCAGGTCAGTCAGAGCAATAATGATGCAGGTCAGTCAGAGCAATAATGGCGCAGGTCAGTTAGAGCAATAATGATGCAGGTTAGTCAGAGCAATAATGATGCAGGTCAGTCAGAGCAATAATGGCGCAGGTCAGTCAGAGCAATAATGGAGCAGGTCAGTCAGAGCAATAATGGCACAGGTCAGTCAGAGCAATAATGGAGCAGGTCAGTCAGAGCAATAATGGAGCAGGTCAGTCAGAGCAATAATGGCGCAGGTCAGTCAGAGCAATAATGGCGCAGGTCAGTCAGAGCAATAATGGCGCAGGTCAGTCAATGCAATAATGGCACAGGTCAGTCAGAGCAATAATGGCGCAGGTCAGTCAGAGCAATAATGGCGCAGGTCAGTCAGAGCAATAATGGCGCAGGTCAGTCAGAGCAATAATGGAGCAGGTCAGTCAGAGCAATAATGGCGCAGGTCAGTCAGAGCAATAATGATGCAGGTCAGTCAGAGCAATAATGGCGCAGGTCAGTTAGAGCAATAATGGAGCAGGTCAGTCAGAGCAATAATGGCGCAGGTCAGTCACAGCAATAATGGCGCAGGTCAATCAGAGAAATAATGGCGCAGGTCAGTTAGAGCAACAATGGAGCAGGTCAGTTAGAGCAATAATGGAGCAGGTCAGCTAGAGCAATAATGGAGCAGGTCAGTCACAGCAATAATGGCACAGGTCAGCTAGAGAAATAATGGCGCAGGTCAGCTAGAGCAATAATGGCGCAGGTCAGCTAGAGCAATAATGGCGCAGGTCAGCTAGAGCAATAATGGAGCAGGTCAGCTGGAGCAATAATGGAGCAGGTCAGTTAGAGCAACAATGGAGCAGGTCAGTCACAGCAATAATGGCACAGGTCAGCTAGAGAAATAATGGCGCAGGTCAGCTAGAGCAATAATGGCGCAGGTCAGCTAGAGCAATAATGGCGCAGGTCAGCTAGAGCAATAATGGAGCAGGTCAGCTGGAGCAATAATGGAGCAGGTCAGCTAGAGCAATAATGGAGCAGGTCAGTTAGAGCAACAATGGAGCAGGTCAGTTAGAGCAATAATGGAGCAGGTCAGTTAGAGCAATAATGGCGCAGGTCAGTTAGAGCAACAATGGAGCAGGTCAGTTAGAGCAATAATGGAGCAGGTCAGTCACAGCAATAATGGCACAGGTCAGCTAGAGAAATAATGGCGCAGGTCAGCTAGAGCAATAATGGCGCAGGTCAGCTAGAGCAATAATGGCGCAGGTCAGCTAGAGCAATAATGGAGCAGGTCAGCTGGAGCAATAATGGAGCAGGTCAGCTAGAGCAATAATGGAGCAGGTCAGTTAGATACATAATGGAGATGTAGCAAAATGGTAAAATACATGCATAACATTACTTTTTGGATTGCAATCCGTTCCATCACTGTCAGATTATACACATCTTTATTCTTTCCAGCTGCTGATGTTTTGAGAAATTATGGGATCTATTCCAGATATTTTACCACTTCTAAAAATGGAAGATACAACTTGAAAGTGAAAGTGCAGAGAGAAGACAAAGGCAAAAATAATGGACAAGTTAGATTGAAGAGACACACTGTTGCCCCATATGTACCTGGTTATGTCATCAAAGGTAGATCTCAGAGTCTACTGTTGTTAATCGTTGACAAGTTTTCACATTTTGAGTCTTTTACAAAGTGATTTCTAATGTTTTCATATTTCAAGTCTGTGAGTGCCGATGTAACATGAATGCGTGTAACTTATTGCCCCATTCCCTCTCCTCCAGGACAAGTAGTGATGAACCCCCCAAAGCCCCCAGTCAGTGAGGATGACCTGCAGGCTGATGTGGGCAGCTTCACCAGGACAGTCATAGGAGAGAGCTTCTCAGTCCTTCTCCCACCTGGTGTCCCCCCTCCAAATTTCCCCCTAACAAAATCACAGACCTGAATGCAGAGATAGAGGAGGACAAAGTGCTGCTCACCTGGACTGCACCTGGGGAAGACATGGACCAAGGCACAGGTACAGTACCTAATCTATTTTTAAGTCTATTTGCATAAAGTCTTGGGCTGGGCATGGTTAATCGAATATCCGGATATCCGGACGGACGTTAGTATTCGATTACTTGAGTGAGAGTTCTTTAAAAAAAAGAAAGATGTGTAAGCCTGTCTTAACAATGAAAACGTTTGTCTAAATTAAATTAAATTATCCTTGTGACATTTTTACCTACAAGGGTATACCATAACACATGCCGGGGATAAAGCTCTGGCCCCATACCGCCCACATCAGGACAAATTGGACACATTGCCCTAGGATTAGCTACTTCTGTACTCATTACTCATAGCACTTTGTCCTCCAACATTCTTTACCATTCGGCCATCAGATTTGCCACCAATGCTCCTTATAGGACACATCACTACACTCTATACTCCTCCGTAAACTAGGCATCTCTTTATTCCCATCGCAAGACCCATTGGTTGATGCTTATTTATAAAACCCTCTTATGCCTCACTCCCCCCGATCTGAGATATCTACTGCAGCCCTCATCCTCCACATACAACACCCGTTCTGCCAGTCATATTCTGTTAAAGGTCCCCAAAGCACACACATCCCTGTGTTGCTCGACTATTCAGTTCGCTGCAGCTAGCGACTGGAACGAGCTGCAACAAACACTCAAACTGGACAGTGTTATCTCAATCTCGTCATTCAAAGACTCAATCATGGACGCTCTTACTGACAGTTATGGATGCTTTGCGTGATGTATTGATGTCTCTGCCCCTTTGCACTGTCGCCTGTGCCCAATAATGTTTATACCATGTTTTGTGCTGCTACCATGTTGTGTTGCTGCCATGTTGTTGCTCTGTTGCTGCCTTGATATGTTGTTGTCTTAGGTCTCTCTTTATGTAGTTTTGTCTCTCTTGTCGTGATGTGTTTTCTGTCCTATATATATCCATATATACAGTGGGGAGAACAAGTATTTGATGCACTGCCAATTTTGCAGGTTTTCCAACTTACAAAGCATGTAGAGGTCTGTAATTTTTATCATAGGTACTCTTCAACTCTGAGAGACTGAATCTAAAACAAAAATCCAGAAAATCACATTGTATGATTTTTAAGTAGAGCAAAACAACCGACAACAACCGACACTTGTGGAGGTCGTAGAGCAAAACAGAGATCTCCATCGTGTTTGTGAGAGTAGGCCAACCGTTCAGATACTACCACCGATTTTGTGAGAAGACCAATTTTCGGGATGTCTCATGGTCTGACAAACATAGCTTTAATTCTACCACCTTTTACCGCAGATGCAGAAGTACGACATCGACAGAGTGGTGGATTGAGACACGTCTAATGTAAAATATATATCGAGCTTAAACGGACAGATTTTTATGGGGATGTTTTTGTTATGCTATTTAGATTGCAGCGGGGGCACCGACATCGAATATTTGGGGTTAATAGTTTTTCTGAACCATAAATAACGGGTTAACTTGACTCATATTCTTGAGAATGTGTGCCAAATTTCATCACTCTAAGTCAAACAGATCAAGAGATAAATATGTGCCTGTTGTTGTGACACCATGTGTTTGATCTGAATGGGCTTGCTTTATGTTAAGGCTTGACAGTGTTTGGAACATGTGACAATATGAATAACCATGTCTGATTTATATGCATTCATGTGCTAAGTCACACCCACCTGAATATTTATTGGTCACTAGTGGCCATGTTGTTTGAGAAAATAGCCTAGAAAACATAGCGTTTAGAGAGCTTGTTCCATAGATGCTATTTATTTCATCCAGATCAGAAAAGTGGTTCTGGAGATGTGTTATGTTTTTCACAAAGTTAAAAATGGCTGAAAATCCATCATGGCGGACCTTATGGGGTAAGTTTGCTCTTATTTATGACTCCAGATCACACGGGGTAAGAGGTGTGACCTTTACATTTTTGCATTTGAAATCAATTGTCGTAGCGCCATCATATGGGGAATATGCATGGCATTGCATGACAGGGTGTGGCCCTTTACCATCATGCAATGTTGCAACCTTCTAAGCCTTATCTTCTCACGAGATTTAGCATTTTAATTTTGCATTACGGAAGGCTTTCCTGATATCGTTATGCTATTTTCCATACTTGAAATAGTAATTCCAGGCACTCACCTTACAGAGTTTCCACAATACCTGACACAGATCAATGCAAAACACTTTTTGTAACATAATCAGTTCTTTCATGGCAAAAAAAAAATCGGACTTCTCTTTCACTGTTAGCCAAACTACCTCAGAAAAGCAAGTCTGCTGCTAACTTTTACTATGTGCATTTGCGCCATTCTGATTGGTCGAGAGTGAATAGGATTTTTTATAAAAACGTATTTATGTTTTTAAATTTCAACTCTTCGGATTTCTGAAAAAATGTCATGATATTAGTCAAATCATTTCACATGTGTATCCCTACTAATTATCATCATCATGAACATACTGATCCTGAAATCATTATTTACATTAACACTTTCCAGATGAGATCAGACATTTGCATTGAATAACCATGTGTGAATTTCATGAATATGTGTTATAACCTGAATTTTCCCTTTCCACTTTGTCCTGCTTCATTTCTTTCAGCTGATTCCTATGAGATCAGAGTCAGCATGGACTTAGAAGCCCTGAGAGGAAATTTCAGTGGAGCACATCTAATGAGCACTTCCGACATCCGACCACTAGAGGCAGGCTCTACAGAGGAATACTCCTTCCTTTCCAGTTACATCATCAATGCTGAACCAGAGACGGTCATGTTCTTTGCTGTACGTTCTTGTGACAAGGATTCTCTGATGTCTGACATGTCTAATGTTGCTAAAGCCACAAAAATTGTACCATTTGTTCCAACTACAACTAAGCCTACGATATCACAATATCCAAGTCCAAACCTAAAGCGGTCCTCTGGATCAAATGTAGTAGCAGTGGTTGTATCAGTCATTGGTACTACTGCAGTCATTATTGCTGTGCTAGTTGTAAGCAGGATGCGACTCAACAGACCCGGGAACACTCCCAACTTCACTCCCAACTTCTGTAACAATTAACAGCACGAATACATCCATGGGCTTATCAACACTAAAGATAATTGTATAATTCATCTAACATTCCTTTCTGAAAAACAATGGCAACGTGAGCTATTCTCTCTGAATTTGAAAGCTATTACCTTTTCCAAAGGCAAGACAGAATTGTATTTACTGAGAAGACAGAGAAAAACGTGCCATCCATCATGGTAATCGCCCCAGTCATTTACTGGCTAACAAACTACGCAGTAATGACCAATTAGCTGATATAGAAACTTCTGAATCTGAAACAGAGGAATTACTATCAGAACCCAAATTAATCAAAGATTCTCCTCCTTCTGAGGTCTATTTCAAATATTGGAATCAATTAGATTCACTTTTGCTTGAAATAACTAACATTTGAGAAAGGTGAATGAAGCACAAATCTCGGCTTATAATTGTTTTTAAAGTAAGGATACCACCCAGTGTCCTCACTCTCGCCACCTATCTTTAATAAACATCTATATTGAACTGTTTTCCAAAATGTTATCATCCCGTCTCGAGACTTTCTTTCCCAAATTAAAGCGGGTTTGTTAAAAAACGTTAATTCACGGACAATCACCAGCGCCTATTACATGTCAACAATGCTTCAACAGAAACATCAGCTCCTTGGGCTGTTTTATCTCGATGCAGAAAAAGCTTTGATAGACTTGACTGTTAATGCCTCTGGTCGATCTTGGAACATATGAGAATTGGCTCTAATTTCATTAACATGATTATAATACTATATGCCAATCTCTCAGCCATAGTTATAAGAGGCAATATCTGCTCTGCTCTGTTCAAAATGACTTGAAGCAGCAGACAATGCTATCTGAGTTCTATATGGAACCCCTGGCCCAGGAAAATCATCAATCCAAGGAAATAACACTAACTTCTCTAAAAGCTACTGATCACTTCATCTCATTATACATGGATGACATTTTACTATGCTGCTGTGGAAACAATTAAGAGACCATGGCAAAATTATCAGTTTCTCTGGTTTTACTATTTATAGGTATGTGTTTGGGTAAAATTAACATTTTTGTTTTTATTCTATAAACTACTGACAAAGTTTCTCCCAAATTCCAAATAAAAATATTGTAATTTAGAGCATTTATTTAAAGAAAAGAGGAAGATGGATGGTCACAAGCCATCAAACAAAGCAGAGCTGCTTGAATTTCTGTGCCAGGAGTGGCATAAAGTCACCCAACATCAATGTGAAAGACTGGTGGAGAGCAGGCCAAGGCACATGAAAGCTGTGATTGAAAATCAGGGTTATTCCACCAAATATTGATTTCTGAACTCTTTAAAACATTAGTATTGTGTTATTAAAAAATGAACCTTAACTTATTTTCTTTGCATTATTCCAGGTCTGACAACATTGCCCCTTTTTTGTTTTTTGACCAGTTGTCAATTTCTGCAAATAAATGCTCTAAATGACAATATTTTTATTTGGAATTTGGGAGAATTGTTGTCAGTAGTTTATAGAATGAAACAAAAATGTTTGTTTTACCCAAAGACATACCTATAAGTAGTAAAATCAGAGATGCTGATAATTTTGCAGTGTTCTCTTAATCTTAACCAGAGCTGTATATAGATGAACATTGTACCACAATCATTCCTAAATGCATTGAAGAATATTGAATCATTTAGCTTCATCCCAAATGATTAAATGTATCTAACCAAATCATCCCTACTGCCTCTCAAGACCCCGACGGAGAACTCAGTCTTTAGTTATTGAATCCCAATCATTGCCCATTTTAAATATGAGTAGATATATTTCCTCCTAAGATAAAAGCATTGCAAGAAACTTTAACAGAACGCTCAAATCATTTAAAATCCAGCCTCCGTAGATGGACTAACATCCCAGTTGCTTTAACTGGCAGAATATCTATTGTCAAAATTAATATATTGCCACGGGTGAATTTCTGTAGTTCAATTCTTCCCGTCTCTCCCTTCTAGCTATTGGGATTCAATTCATAGTACGGTTTCAAAATGCAAATGGCAAAGCAAGTGATCCTGGATTTTGTTTTAATTACGAAGAGGGAGTCTTTCCTACGTCTTGTAGGAGGACTCTCCATACCAAACTTTCCGGGCACGAGCATCTCGCCCCATCCTAAATTGGTGTAACTGGGAATCAAAATGTCATGCCTATAATACAATATTTCACAATATAATGCCTTGCGATCTGGAACAGAATATAGAAAAATATGACCTTGGCATCCCGTAATCTGAACCATCAATTTATACATGTAAAGGTTGTTCAAAGACTGCAATAAACATCTAGGAAACGTTTCACGATGAAATTGGTCCCAACTGTTCACTGTGTTCCCTACAAGCAACAGTGACAAGCAACCATAGTTGCTGGGGGATGTATGGGCAGTGGCTTGTTTGATGGGAAGAAGCATACTTATTTTTGTTTATTCTCCTTCACATACTAAATGTCATAATGATCAATACTTTGTATTTATGTGCCTTTATTTTTGAGTGGCAGGCTACAGGTAAAGACGATATGAACTGAACCGCCCCACTCTACTTCTCTCTTTTCATTATAGTCATATTGTTTGTAACTTGTTGTCATCATATTCAAACATTTTTTTCAATGTTATATTCTTTCAGGACAAACACATTAACATCTTGCATGCTTTGAATTTTTTAGATGTACTTGCTTAGTTAAACCACAAGATAGCAGTCAAGTAGCAGCATTAGGTTTTCTTCACTGTCTTTTGTCTGTCTGGTCTGGTGCTTTAGTATTGGGATCATGTCATGATGTGGGCATATTTAAAACTTTTACGAATGAAACTGGCTACTCTTCTACCATTATTATATTGTTTTACTTTCCATGATCACTCATTAGAGTTGAAAAGATGGTGGCTCTTGAAAGAGTGGTACACCAATACAATAGAAGTACTGGGTGAACTTAACCGAGTCAAATACTACAGTTGGTCCATTGTGGGCAAGGAAGGAAATCATGGCTGTATTGTTCTTTTCATGGGATTGAATCAACGTTGTTTCCACGTCATTTCAATGAAATGACATTTAACCAACGTGGAATAGATGTTGAATTGACGTCTGTGCCCAGTGGGCAGTGTTGTCCCCAGATCTCATAATGCTGAATGTCTATGGCCCCTGCATCATGTAGAGGGACACTGGGTTATTACTGGCCCAATTTTCAATCTCACCACAGACATGACTTCAATATCATAAATCCAAGGTAAAAATGTTGTGCCAAAGTCAGGACGCCTTACGTCAGAAATTTGGTAAACAAATACTAAAAGTTGGTTCATCATGACAAAAAATTAAGTATCAGTGTCACGTTCTGACCTTTGTTCTTTTGTTATGTCTTTGTTTCAGTATGGTCAGGGCGGGAGTTGGGTGGGTTGTCTATGTTCGTCTTTCTATGTTGTGTTTTGTGTTTGGCCTGGTATGGTTCTCAATCAGAGGCAGGTGTCGTTAGTTGTCTCTGATTGAGAATCATATTTAGGTAGCCTTTTCCCACCTGTGTTTCATGGGTGATTGTTTTCTGTTTTGTGAGTATTCCTTACAGAACTGTTTCGTTTTCATTCTCGGTCTTATTTTATTTTTGTCATTCCAGTGTTCAGTTTATTTTGCTCATTAAAATGAACACTTACCACGCTGCACATTGGTCCTCTTCTCCTTCACCAGACGAAAACCATTACAGAATCACCCACCACCAAAGGACCAAGCAGTGTGGTATCGGGCAGCAGTAGAAATCTCGGAACTCATGGACATGGAAGGAGATTCTGGACGGAGAAGGACCCTGGGCACAGGCTCGGGAATGTCGCCGCCCCATAGCAGAGCTGGAGGCAGAGAAAGCTGAGCGCCGGCGGTATGAAGAGGCAGCACGGCAGCGCGGCTGGGACGAGAGGCAGCCCCAAAAAATTATTGGGGGGACGCATACGGGGAGTGTGGCGAAGTCAGGTAGGAGATCTGCGCAAACTCCCAGTGCTTACCGTGGAGAGAGGTGGACCGGGCAGGCACCATGTTATGCTGTGTGGTGCACGGTGTACCCGGTCTGCAGGCATAGCCCGGTGCGTTACATAGCAGTGCCTCGTATAGGCCGGGCTAGAATGGGCATCGAGCCAGGTGCCATGAAGCCGGCTCAGCGCATCTGGTCTACAGTGCGTCTCCTTGGGCCGGGGTACATGGCACCAGCCCTACGCACGGTGTCCCCGGTTCGCCAGCACAGCCCAGTGCGTTCTGTTCCACCTCGCCGCACTGGCCTGGTGACGGGGAGTATCCAGCCAGGAAGTGTTGTGCAGGACCGAGCCCTCCAGTGCGCCTCCACAGTCCGGTCATTCCGGTGCCTCCTCCATGCACCAGGCCTCCGGTGGCAGCCCCGCGCACCAGGCTGTCTCTCCGTCTCCTTCCTCCAGGTGCTCCCGCCTGTTCAGCGCTGCAAGAGTCTCCCTCCTGTCCAGCGCTGCCAGAGTCTCCCTCCTGTCCAGCGCTGCAAGAGTCTCCCTCCTGTCCAGCGCTGCAAGAGTCTCCCTCCTGTCCAGCGCTGCAAGAGTCTCCCTCCTGTCCAGCGCTGCAAGAGTCTCCCTCCTGTCCAGAGCTGCCAGAGTCTCCCATCTGTCCTGAGCTGCCAGAGTCTCCCGTCTGTCCTGAGCTGCCAGAGTCTCCCGTCTGTCCTGAGCTGCCAGAGCCGCCCGTCTGTCCTGAGCTGCCGGAGCCGCCCGTCTGTCCTGAGCTGCCGGAGCCGCCCGTCTGTCCTGAGCTGCCGGAGCCGCCCGTCTGTCCTGAGCTGACGGAGCCGCCCGTCGGTCCGGCGCTGCCGGAGTCGCCCTTCACTCGGGACCATTCGGGACCTGTTGCTAGGGTCCCCAGTCCGAGGTCGGCGGCGAGGGTCGCGCTCGAAAGGCGCCATGGAGGCGGGTTAAGAAGCGGGTAAAGACTATGATGGAGTGGGGTCCACGTTCTACGCCAGAGCCGCCACCGCGGACAGACACCCACCCAGACCCTCCCCTATATGTTCATGTTTTGCGGCCGGTCCGCACCTTTGGGGGGGGTACTGTCACGTTCTGACCTTATCTTTTGTTATGTCTTTTGTTTTAGTATGGTTGGTCCTCTTCTCCTTCACCAGACGTGAACTGTTACAATCAGTGACAAACCACCATAGAAAGACTAAATGAAACGTGATTCTTGATAATACTATTTAATTAAACCCCAAGACAATTTGTATTTCTGTCCTGCTACTACAGTATACAGAATGTAAAATATTTTGTTTATTTTATGTAGTTTACAAAAGTTAAATCAGGAAGGCTTGTCTGAATGCTCATTTAACTTCATCCAGGAAGCATAACATAATTCACTCTGTTTCCTATTCTAGGGGCATAGTGGGAATGAATACACACGTATCCTCATCACCATAACCTTTTGTTTCTCCTCTTTCCTATTAGCCAGTTGTGGAATGGCATTCACCTATTTTACCTTATAAGCACGGTGCACTAATGCACATAACTCATGCTTGCCGTTTAACCTATGGGCTCACTCTTAAAATTATCACCTTCCTCTTGCTCAACCAATGGACTTACATCTTGTGATGTACAATATTTATATATCAACTCACCCTTGTTCTTTCACTTGCTACTTTTCACATCATCTGGCCCCCGAGGATCTTCCCTCGGAGACAAGGTCATTCCCCAAACTATTTAATAAAATGTCCTATTGCAATCCGTCTTTGTTGTTCATTCAGTTAAGTCTGTACTCGATTGAACTCTTTTTGAGGTAGTGTTAAGTGGACTCTGAGCATTCTGCTTAGCTAGAATATCAGAGAGGGACTTCTCCATAATAACCCCCCTGTCCCCGTCCTTCCCCTCTGCTGTCTCCCACCATCTTCACCCCAGACTCCCCCCAGCCCCTGTCCAGACCACTTTGTGACGTATTACAGAGGGAGAGTCAATATGCAGAGTGATTCATGGGAAACTCAGCCTAAGCTTTGGCAAGGAGCAAAGAGACAGGATCTCCATCTTGGTGAATTGTTTCCCTCTCTCTACATGTCTGTCACTCAACTAAGTCTTTCTCTCTGTCTCCCTCTTCCTCCGTGTCTATATTTGTACCTCTCTTTAGTCATGTTGGCATCATCCTCCACTCTGCAGTTGGCCATCCTTGTTTCACCACCACAGCAGTGCTGATCCATGTACTTCTAAGGCAGGCAAGAGAGGCCAAACACGGAGGGCCGAAATAGTGTTCATATTAACATTAAACAACACTATAATAAGGTTGTGTTGGTATGATGGTAATTGTACATTGTCTATGGTGATTGACATCACTTGTTTTCTGAATAAAACTGTGCCATGCTTTTAAAGGGCATTCTTCAAGATAATCTCTCCTGGACTTTTCATATGAGTGTATTTCTATGTTTCAAATTACTATCCCCTTAAGAGGCAGTATTACATTCATTTGGCACAGCTTGCCAAAGCAAATTAAATATTTTCCATTCTGACAATCATAGTCTATTATTATTCCATCATTCATCTTAAGGGCTCAAAAGCACTGACTAAAACAAACTATCAAATTCAACAATAATGTTATTGCACACTGATACCAAATGCAGGCAAGCTTTAGTTAAACCATGGCTTGCAGTGCAAATGATTGTTTAACCAGAACCATGTTGTGTTTCTAAACACTAGCTGGTGATGAACATCAGCTCACCATTCAGTCTCAACCGTTCTGTCTCTGTTACTCGGTGGATGGCCTGGCCAGTACTATCAGAGGGAGCATTGAATAGAGAGAAAGCTTGCAGTACCATCACGACTTGTATGGCCTGATTCAATACATTGCTCCAGTTCTTTCAAATCTATAAGAGGACCTTTAAATCAGAAAAACCTCAACGTTATAACCCTTCTATAATACCCCTATTATGGTGAACTGAACATTACTGTGCTACATGCATGTTTGAATGCCCTGTCTGTACCTGACCCATTGTTATGAGCTGAGGTACAAGATTCTAGCAAAAGGGAATGATATAACACAGGCATGCAGAAACATTCTAAGCACGAATGAGACCTCTTTTGAGCCCCGCAGATACAGAGCTTTCATCTGTAATGAATTAGTAGCTATTGATGTAAATATTCAGATGAATCTTCCTAAATCTATAAAGCTTTTTGGAGGCTTTTTGTCATTAGTACCCAAAGGTACAGTATGCTGACAAATTCCACCTAATTAGACAGGATTATATTTGAGCCCAGACTTCAAATCTGCCTTTAAATACTTCCCTCTTTTTCATTCTTGATTCATCTGGAATGAGAAAAGAGAGGAATTTCTTTAGCCAATTACAAGTTTAAAAACCTTATCCTGACTTACCACTGGGCACAGACGTCAATTCAACATGTGTTCCATTTCATAAATTTAATTGAAATGATGTGGAAACAATGTTCATTTAAATCAGTGTGTGTCCGGTGGGTTATTTGTCTACTCAAAAATGTAAACAAATTAAGTCATTTTAGTGAAGTTTGATTATCCTGACCTCGGGACCAGGAAATACAAGCTCAAGGGTCATGTTTACAAACTGGAGATCCATTCAAACAAATCACTAGTAGGGACTTTTTTGTTGCTGTAGTTTTTGGGGGCCCATTCACAACCCCTCTTCGGAGGACAAAAATAATTGAAAATTTGCTTTCACAGTTTTTTCTTTCGTCGTACATTCTACACACGTTTTACATACATGCCATTTTTTTACAGTAGATACATAGCAAGAATAAAGTAATTTAATATTTGTATATACATTACATCTAGATAGATAGTACTTGAACATTAAAAATTGCGATTTCAGTCATAATTAACATAGAACATGAGATTCGAAACATACCCCTCAGCTACTACCACCCCCCATATCTGGAAAATGGCCCTCATGGATTCTCACTGCAGCCTGTAGAAACATAAGGCCTCTGTCACCAAGGACCTCCCAGGAAATAGCTCTTAGGTATCGCAATAATCATAAAAATAAATGTTCAGGGTATCCAATGTGATTTATCTATGAGGCGCATGCCTTCCGCAGTCATCTGAAAGTACAGGGGAGCCACTTCTTAAATCTACTGATAGCAGATCAAACATTCAACTTCTACTTGTTCAGTTCTGTTGAGTCAGAGCGCACCAGAAGTTCAGCCACAGAAAATTTGCCAGCAGTTAATAGTTTGAGCATCCACATCTGCTCAATATTTGACCTCACTGTGCCACCTGTCAGTCTAGTGTTTTTTATAATTTTTATAAAAGTCCCATTTAGATGCCTACCCACTGGGCAAAAACTGGTTTAATCCACCTTGTTTCCATGTCATTTCAACAACCAAAAATGTGTGTGATGATGTTGAGTCAACGTGGAGAACTGATTGGATTTGCAAAAAGTCATCAACATAAAGGTATTTTGACTATTAACCTAAAGCTAATCAAATCAAATGTTATTGGTCACATACACATGGTTAGCAGATGTTAATGTGAGTATAGGGAAATGCTTGTGCTTCTAGTTCCGACCATGCGGTAATATCTTAAAAGTAATCTAACAATTTCACAACAACTACCTTATACACACAAGTGTAAAGGAATGAATAAGAATATGTACATATAAATATATGGATGAGCGATGGCCGAACGGCATAGGCAAGATGCAGTAGATGGTATAGTGTACAGTATATACATATAAGATGAGTAATGTAGGGTATGTGAACATTATATAAAGTGGCATTGTTTAAAGGGACTAGTGATACATTTACTACATCAAAATTGTAATTATTAAAGTGGCTAGAGATTTGAGTAAGTATGTTGGCATACTGTCGGTTCCTCTCCTTGTTCGGGCAGTCTTCGGCGGTCGACGTCACCGGCCTTCTAGCCATCGCCGATCCATTTTTCATGTTCCATTTGTTTTGTCTTGTTTTCACACTCACCTGGTTTCAATTCCCTAATTACCTGTTGCATGTGTTCCCTCTGTTTCCCCCATGTCCTTGTCGGGAATTGTTTATTGTAAGTAGGATATGCGGCGTTGGAGGACTTCGACCACCCGCCCAAGGGTAGAGCGGCGGGTGAGCGCCTCTTCCAGCTGAGGCAGGAGACGAGGAGCGCCCAGGAGTTTGCCCTAGAGTTTAGGACCCTGGCTCCCGGCGCGGTATGGAGCGACAGGGCCCTGATCGAGCACTACCATTGCAGTCAGCGCAAGGACGTCCGTCGGGATTTGGCCTGTAGAGACACCACCCTCACGTTGGATCAGCTGGTGGACCTGTCCATCCAGCTGGACAACCTGCTGGCTCCCGCGGACATTCAGATCGGGGTCTGATGGTTCCATCCCCTCCCACCTCCTCTCCTGAACCTATGGAGTGCGTAGGAAGACCGGAGGAGGTTCCAGTTCATGCACCATCTGTGGCCACAGAGGACACACTGCCGGTCGGTGCCGGGTTGGACCTTCTGGGAGTCGAAGCAGCAGCACTCTGGCATCACTCCAGGTGAGTCCGCACCACTCTCATCCAGAGTCCTCTGTTGTCCAACTGTTTGTACCTGATTGTTTTCCTGATTTTTCCCCACATTCCCAGCATAAGGTCCTAGTCGATTCAGGCGCAGCTGGGAATTTTATTGACAGAGCGCTCGCTCTAAGTCTAGTGATCCCCATTATCCCTGTGGCTCGACCTTTCCCAGTTCACGCTCTGGATAGTCGACCATTGAGGCCCGGGCTAATCAGGGAAGCCACTATCTCTTTGGCCATGGTGACACAGGGGAGTCACGAGGAGAGAATCAGTCTCTTTCTCATTGACTCCTGCATTTCCCGTGGTACTGGGCCTTCCATGGTTAGCTCATCATAACCTCACCATTTCATGGCAACAGAGGGCTCTCACAGGGTGGTCGCGAGAGTGCTCGGGGAGGTGTGTAGGGGTTTCTGTTGGTGCCACTATGGTGGAAAGTCCAGACCAGGTCTCCCCTGTGCGCATCCCCCCGAATATGCGGATATTTGGTTCTCGCCTTCTGTAAGAAGAAGGCGACTCAATTACCACCCCCATTGACGGGGGGATTGTGCGATAAATCTCCTGGTAGACGCTGCACTTCCGAGGAGTCACGTGTATCCCCTGTCGCAAGCGGAGATGGTGGTTATAAAGACATGTGTCTCCAAATCCCTGCGTCAGGGGTGCATTCGGTCATCCACTTCACTCAACTCCTCGAGTTTCCTTTTTGTGAAGAAGAAGGATGGAGGTTTGCACCCGTGAGGTACAGTTACCTGCTCGTGAGGTACAGTTACCCGCTACCTCTTATCGCCACAGTGATTGAGTCAATGAACGGGGCGTACTTCTTCACAAAACTGGATCTCAGGAGCGTATACCACCTGAGACGAGTGTAAGATGGCGTTTAGTACCACCTCAGAGCATTAAGAGTACCTCGTCATGCCGTACGGGTTGATGAATACTCCACCAGTCTTCCGATCCTTTGTAGACAAGATTTTCAGGGGCCTGCACCGGCAGTGTGTAGTGGTGTATATCGATGACATTCTGGTATACTACGCTACACGCGCCAAGCATGTGTCTTTGGTGCACATGATACTTGGATGATTGTTGGAGCATGACCTGTACGTCAAGGCTGAGAAATGCCTGTTCTTTCAGCAAGCCGCCTCCTTCCAGGGTATAGCATTTCCACATCAGGAGTGGAGATGGAGAGTGACCGCATTTCAGCCGTGCGTAATTGGCCGACTCCCATCACGGTAAAGGAGGTGCAGCGATTTTTAGGGTTAGGCAATTACTACCGGAGATTTATCCGGGATTTTGGTCAGGTGGCTGCTCCCATTAACTCACTGCTGAAGGGGGGTCCTGTACGTCTGCAGTGGTCAGCTGAGGAGGACAGGGCTTTTGGGCAACTAAGGGCTCTGTTTACCTCGGCGCCCGTGCTGGCCCATCCGGATACCTCTTTGGCTTTCATAGTGGAGGTGGACACATCCGAGGCTGGGATAGGAGCGGTGCTCTCTCAGCACTCGGGTACACCACCGAAGCTCCGCCCCTGTGCCGCTTTCTCGACGAAGCTCAGCCCAGCGGAGCAAAACTATGATGTGGGGGACCGGGAGCTGTTGGCTGTAGTCAAAGCCTTGAAGGCGTGGAGACATTGGCTTGAGGGGGCTAATCACCCTGCTCATCTGGACTGACCACCGCAATCTGGAGTACATCCAGACAGTGAGGAGACTGAACCCTCGCCAGTCAAGGTGGGCCATGTTTTTCACCATTTTGTTTTCACCCTTTTGTACAGACCAGGTTCCGAGAACTTTAAGGCAGACGCACTGTCCCGGCAGTATGACACAGGGGAGTGGTCCAGGGATCCCACTCCCATACTCCCCGCCACTTGCTTGGTGGCGCCGGTATGTGGGAGCTGGACGCGGACATTGAGCAGGTGTTACGTGCAGAGCCCGCTCCCCCTCAGTGTCCAGCTGGGCGTCTGCACGTTCCGTCTGCTGTCCGGGACTGGCTGATCTATTGGGCCCACACGTCACCACCCTCTGGTCATCCTGGGATCTGTCTTGGTGGGAAGTACTGGTGGCCAACTTTGGCTAAGGACGTGAGGGTTTATGTTTCCTCCTGCTTTGTGTGTGCCCTGTGTAGGCACCTGCCCAGAGGTAAGTTACAACCCTTACCCGTTCCACAACGGCCGTGGTCGCACCTGTCGGTGGATTTCATAACCATCTTCCACCTTCACAGGGAAACACCACGATCCTGGTCGTTGTGGATCATTTTTCTAAGTCCTGTCGTCTCCTCCCATTGCCTGGTCTCCCTACCGCCCTACAGACTGCGGAGGACCTGTTTACTCACATATTCCGGCACTATGGGGTGCCTGAGGATATAGTGTCTGATCGGGGTCCCCTGTTCACGTCGAGGGTCTGGAGGGCGTTCATGGAACGTTGGGGGTCTCGGTGGGCCTTACCTCAGGTTTTCACCCCGAGAATAACGGGCAGGTGGAGAGAGTTAACCAGGATGTGGGTAGGTTTCTGAGGTCTTATTGCCAGGACCGGCCGGGGGAGAGGGCAGCATTCGTGCCCTGGGCAGAGATGGCCCTGAATTCGCTCTGCCACTCCTCCACTAACCTCTCTCCCTTCCAGTGTGTGTTGGGTTATCAGCCGGTTCTGGCTCCTTGGAATCAGTCAGACCAAAGCTCCTGCGGTGGATGACTCGTTCCGGCGGACGGAGGAGACATGGGACTCTTCAGCGTGCCGTGCTGCGCCAGAAAATTGGTGCAGACCATCACAGCTGTGAGGCCCCATTGTTCGCACCGGGGGACCGGGTCTGGCTCTCGACCCGGAACCTGCCCCTCCTCCTGCCCTGTCGGAAGCTGGGTCCGCGTTTTGTGGGGCCATTTAAAGTGCTGAGGAGAGTGAACAAGGTATGTTATTGTTACAGCTTCCCCTCGATTACCGCATTAACTCCTCGTTCCATGTGTTTCTCCTCAGACCGGTGGTGGCTGGCCCGCTCCAGGAAGCGGAGGTGCGGGAGGTTCCTCCGCATCGAGGGGGCCCTGGCGTACTCCATTCCATCCATCCTGGATTCAAGACATCGGGCGAGGGGCCTTCAGTACCTCGTGGACTGGGAGGGGTACGTACCGGAGGAGAGATACTGGGTTCTGGAGGAGGATGTGTTGGACCCTTCTATGCTGTGGGATTTCCACTGTCTCCGTCCGGATCGCCCTGGGGTCATCCCCGAGGCCGGTGTCGGCGCACTGCTGGAGCCGCGCGTAAGGGGGGGGGGGTGTATGTTAAATAATTAAATTGCTCTATGTTTTAATACCCAATTAAAATTAAACACTCTGTCAATTCATAAGGATTTGTAAGACCCTAATTCTATAATAATGGACAAAGCCCAGTCTTAAAGTCAATCAGCAGAATTTATTCACGAGAGTACTGAATACGATACAGTTTACCACATGTTATAAACTGAAAATGACGTCATTAGTTTCAACACCAACCCGTGCCATCTCCGTTCCAGTACAAAGGCTGTATCTCAAGCCTTCCCACATCCGTCTCTACCAATTTAATATAATTTACGACTGAGCCAAGGTTTTCCGGTGTAGATAAGCATTCTAGCCAGTCTGAAGATTTAATTCATTCATTCCTACCAAGGAACAGACCGTCATTGTTCTAATCCTTGATTCATTCACACACTTTATATTCAGTACTAAGATTAAGAAAGAAAATTCATACATATACATTAACATAATAGTATTCTGATTAGTACATATACAGTAACATAATAGTATTCGGATTATTAACTACATGTACAGGAACATAATAGAATTCTGATTAGTCAGTCCTGATTGAAATGTATACATAATTAGTCATCATTGATAAAAATTCCCTTAATTAACAGGGTACTGTCACAACTTCCGCCAAATTCGGTTCCTCTCCTTGTTCGGGCGGTGTTCGGCATTTGACGTCACTGGTCTTCTAGCCATCGTCGATCCATTTTTCATGTTCCATTTGTTTTGTCTTGTTTTCAGACTCACCTGGTTTCAATTCCCTAATTACATGTTGTATATGTTTCCTTTGTTTTCCCCGTGTCCTTGTCGGGAATTGTTTATTGTAAGTACGTGTGCTATGTGTGACTGGTGCGCTACGGGTTTTGTGCCCATGTGTTTGTTGTTTTTTGTATGCCGGTAGTTATGTATATTAAACGGCTCTGGCAATTTACCATGTTCTGCTCTCCTGCGTTTGACTTACCTGCCACCAGTTACGCACCCCTTACAGCCACTCAATGTTAGTGATGGCTGTTTAACAGTCTGATGACCTTGAGATAGACGCTGTTTTTCAGTCTCTCGGTCCCAGCTTTGATGCACCTGTACTGACCTCGCCTTCTGGATGATAGCGGGGTGAACGGGCAGTGGCTTGGGTGGTGGTGTCCTTGATGATATTTTTGCCCTTCCTGTGACATCGGGTGGTGTAGGTGTCCTGGAGGGCAAGTGGTTTGCCTCCAGTGATGCGTTGTGCAGACCTCACTAACCTCTGGAGAGCCTTGCCATTGTGGGCGGAGCAGTTGTCATACCAGACGGTGATACAGCCCAACAGGATGCTCTCGATTGTGCATCTGTAAAAGTTTGAGTGTTTTTGGGGACAAGCCAAATTTCTTCAGCCTCCTGAGGTTGAAGAGTTGCTGCTGCGCCTTCTTCACTACACTGTCTGGGTGGGTGGACCATTTCAGTTTGTCCGTATGGGTACGCCAGGGAACATAAAACTTTCCACCTTCTCCACTACTGTCCTGTCAATGTGGATGAGGGGATGCTCCCTCTGCTATTTCCTGAAGTCCTTGATCATCTACTTTGTTTTGTTGACGTTGAGTGGTAGGTTATTTTCCTGAAACCACACTCCGAGGTCCTTCACCTCCTCCCTGTAGGCCGTCTCATTTGTTGTTGGTAATCAAGCCTACCACTGTAGTGTCATCTGCAAACTTGATGATTGAGTTGGAGGCATACATGGACACACAGTCATGGGTGAACAGGGAGTACAGGAGAGGGCTGAGAACACACCCTTGTGGGGCCCCAGTGTTGAGGATCAGAGGGGTGGAGATGTTGTTTCCTACCCTCACCACCTGGGGGCGGCCCGTCAAAGTCCAGGACCCCGTTGCATAGGGCTAAGTCGAGACCCAGGGTCTCGAGCTTAATGGCGAGTTTGGAGGGTACTATTGTGTTAAATGCAGAGCTGTAGTAGATAAACAGCATTCTTGTTCAGGTGGGTTAGGGCAGTGTACAGTGTGATTGCGATTGCGTCGCTTGTGGACATATTGGGGCGGTAATCAAATTGGAGTGGGTCTAGGGTGTCAGGTGGGGTGGAGATGATATGATCCTTTACTAGTCTCTCAAAGCACTTCTTTTACGGGGCGATAGTCGTTTAGCTCAGTTACCTTAGCTTTCTTGGGAACAGGAACGATGGTGGCCCTCTTGAAGCATGTGGGAACAGCAGACTGGGATAGGGATTGATTGAATATAAGGGGTACGCGGCTAGGGATGCCGTCTGGCCCGGCAGCCTTGCGAGGGTTAACACGTTCAAATGTTTTACTCACGTTGGCTACGGTGAAGGAGAGTCTGCAGGTTTTGGTAGCGGGCCATGTCAGTGGCACTGTATTGTCCTCAAGCGAGCAAAGAAGTTGTTTAGTTTGTCTGGGAGCAAGACATCGGGTCCGCGACGGGGCTGGTTTTCTTTTTGGAGTCCGTGATTGACTGTAGACCCTGTCACATACCTCTCGTGTCTGAGCCTTTGAATTGCGACTCTACTTTGTCTCTATACTGACGCTTAGCTTGTTTGATTGCCTTGCTACACTGTTTGTATTCGGTCATGTTTCCGGTTGCCTTGCCCTGATTAAAAGCAGTGGTTCGCAGTTTTGCATGAAAGCTGCCATCAATCCACGGCTTCTGGTTGGGGAAGGTTTTAATATTCACCGTGGGTACAACATCACCGACGCACTTGCTAATAAACTCGCTCACCGAAACAACGTATACATCAATGTTGTTGGTCGCCGCTATCCAGAGCATATCTCAGTCCACATGATCAAAGCAATCCTATAGCATGGAGTCAGATTGGTCGGACCAGTGTTGAACAGACCTGAGCACAGGCGTTTCCTGTTTTAGATTTTGTCTTTCGCTGGGAGCAACAAAATGGAGTCATGGTCAGATTTGCTGAAAGGAGGGCGAGGGAAGGCTTTGTATGCGTAGAGGAAGTTAGAGTAATGGGTCATGCATTCGATATGCTGATCAAATTTAGCGAGACTTGTTTTCAGATTAGCCTTGTTAAAATCACCAGCTACAATAAATGCAGCCTCAGGATATGTTATTTCCAGTTTACATAGAGTTGAATGAAGTTCTTTTAGGGCCGTTGAGGTGTCTTCTCTGAGGGTGGGGGGGGTTTGTACACAACTGTGATTATAATCGAAGAAAATTCTCTTGGTAGATAATGCAGTCGGCATTTGATTGTAAGGAATTCTAGGTCAGGTGAACAAAAGGACATGAGTTCCTGTATGTTGTTATGATCACACCACGACTCATTAATAATAAGGCAGACACCCCCGCCCTTCTTCTTACCAGAGAGATGCTTGTTTCTGTCGGCTCGGTGCGTGAAGAAACCAGGTGGCTGTACCGACTCTGATAACGTATCCCGAGTGAGCCATGTTTCCGTGAAACATAGAAGGTTACAATCTCTGCTGTCTCTCTGGAAGGTAACCCTTGCTCGGATTTAGTCTACCTTGTTGTCAAGAGACTGGACATTGGCTAGTAGGATACTCGGGAGCGGTTGGCGATGTGCCCATCTACGGAGCCTGACCAGAAGACCGCTCCGTCTGCCCCTTCTGCGGCGCCGTTGTTTTGGGTTGCCTGCTGGGATCCGATCCATTGTCCTGGGTGGTGGACCAAACAGAGGACCCGCTTCGGGAAAGTCGTATTCCTGGTTGTAATGTTGACGTTGCTCTTAAATCCAATAGATCCTCCCGGCTATATGTAATAAGACTTAAGATTTTCTGGGGTAATAGTGTAAGAAATAATACATGAAAAAAAAATACTACTAAGAACGCAAGCGAGACGGCCATCTCTGTTGGCACCGGAAAGGGACCAATACATATGCATATTGATACCACACACGCATGCATTCACATTCCTTCACCCTCTTTACATATGCTGCTACTCTGTTGATTAGTTTATTATCTACTGTATGCATAGTCACTTTCCCCTACATACATGTACGTACATACTACCTTAATTACCTCTGTCGGCGCCGGATGTGTGTGGCATTGTTTTTGATTTCACAATGAATTTACATTAGTTGACAACTCAACCAAATGTAAATCAAAACTAGATGTTGAACTGACGTCTGTGCCCAGTCGTTGGTCTCATGTTATGGGACAGATAATCATTGATATGAGAGAGGTCTGTAAGGATATTAAAAGGTCTTCTGTGTGTACAGAGGCTGCTGGCATTACCCTGGTATTGAAAATCAGGGGTAAGACTTAGCTGCTTGACATTGACTTCGTCATCACCAAGATGGCATAGCAGTCAGACGTCCTTTGCCCTCGTCTTGTCGTGTCCCATATATATATATATATATATATATATATATATATATATATATATATATTTACAACTTTCTTCGCATACCTTTTCATATATATTTTTTATTTTCCATAAACTCAACTTCAAAACACTCTCCTGCAACCCGCCTCACCAATTTATATTTTTAAAAAGAAAGTATTATTTACCTCAAATCTGTAATCCTCCATAGAAGCTAGCCAGAAGCTAGCCTGAAGCTAACCAGAAGCTAATCAGAAGCTAGCCAGAAGCTAATCAGAAGCTAGCCAGAAGCTAGTTAGCTTCTTTACTGGCTAATCGTTAGTATTCAGCTAACCACGGTTTGTGGTCATCAGCTATCCTTTAGCTCAAAAATCTATCACCAGTTTTGTACGGCGAGGCTCGGACCGGAACATACCGGACCTATTTTTCTCTCCATGTCCCCGAATTTCAACCGCAAGCTCTGGACATTTATACCTGGATCTCGCAGCTAGCTAGCTGCTATCCGTGTGACTATCGGCTTACGTCGATCCCGGAGCAAACATCAATTATTCCGGAGCTAGCCAGCTGAAGAGTGCCATCAGTCACTCCTGGGCTACAATCACCTATCCGGACACGTTTTACTGCCAACGCGGAGCCCCACCGGGCCTTCACAACTGGACTACCGACGTTATCTGCCCGAGGGAGTTATCCAGCTGGCTCCTCTGTCGCGACGTTACTGGAATGCCAATCTGAGGCCCGCTAATCGTTAGCTGTCTTATCGGCTGCTATCTGAATAGATCTATCGGAAAAATATATATATATTTATTTTTTATTTTATTTTTGGCAAATTGGATTGATCCCTTCTACCACACGGTACCCCACTAATCCTACCGACGGAAACGCACAAGGTGGCTAAAAACAGACCTCCATCCTATGCTAGCTTGCTACCGATGGCCCGGCTAGCTGTCTGAATCGCCGTGACACCAACCAACCTCACTACCCACTGGACCCTTTTGATCACTCGACTAAGCATGCCTCTCCTTAATGTCAATATGCCTTGTCCATTGCTGTTCTGGTTAGTGTTTATTGGCTTAATTCACTGTAGAGCCTCTAGTCCTGCTCACCATACCTTATCCAACCTATTAGTTCCACCACCCACACATGCGATGACATCTCCTGGTTTCAATGATGTTTCTAGAGACAATATCTCTCTTATCATCACTCAATACCTAGGTTTACATCCACTGTATTCACATCCTACCATACCTTTTTCTGTACATTTTACCTTGAAGCTATTTCATCGCCCCCAGAAACCTCCTTTTAGTCTCTGTTCCAGACGTTCTAGACGACCAATTCTCATTGCTTTTAGTTGTACCTTTATCCTACTCCTCCTCTGTTCCTCTGGTGATTTAGAGGTGAATCCAGGCCCTGCAGTGCCTAGTTCAACTCCTGTTCCCCAGGCGCTCTCTTTGGATGACTTCTGTAACTGTAATAACCTTGGTTTCATGCATGTTAACATTAAAAGCCTCCTCCCTAAGTTTATTTTATTCACTGCTTTAGCACACTCTGCCAACCCGGATGTTCTAGCTGTGTCTGAATCCTGGCTTAGGAAGACCACCAAAAATTCTGAAATTTTCATCCTTAACTACAACATTTTCAGACAAGATAGAACTGCCAAAGGGGGCGGTGTTGCAATCTACTGCAAAGATAGCCTGCAGAGTTCTGTCCTACTATCCATCATGTCTGTACCCAAACAATTTCTAAAAACAAGTCTCTCACCGTTTTCGCCTGCTATAGACCACCCTCTGCCCCAGCTGTGCTCTGGACACCATATGTGAACTGATTGCCCCCCATCTATCTTCAGAGCTGGTGCTGCTAGGCGACCTAAACTGGAACATGCTTAACACCCCAGCCATCCTACAATCTAAGCTTGATGCCCTCAATCTCACACTAATTATCAATGAACCTACCAGGTACCTCCCCAAAGCCGTAAACACGGGCACCCTCATAGATATCATCCTAACCAACTTGCCCTCTAAATACACCTCTGCTGTCTTCAAGCAAGATCTCAGCGATCACTGCCTCATTGCCTGCATCCGTAATGAGCCATAACGTAACAAAATGTGGAAAAAGTCAAGGGGTCTGAATACTGTCCGAATGCACTTTTATCAATGTATTGTACCTGTATGACACTATAAAGTCAGGATGCTGAAGGTACATTTAAATATTCAATGTTAGTGATCAATGATGAATGAAATCAAAACTGATTCAGATTATGAACCAAGAACTTCAATGCAACTGATATGAGACCTTTGAGCCAAATTGAACGCAGAATTGCAGGTGTTACCCTAGCTGAGAGAACTCCACTCCACGATATATACATCTCAATGGAGTTTAGTGTTGTTGGTGGAGTGTACCTCCAACTACATCGAGTCACTATCAGTCTGTACATGACAAATGTCCATTCTTTAATATGTACCGTGTACCTATATTTGTCCTGTGTAACTGCAAGCCTTTCTTTGGGAGCTGAAATCTGTAGTTTTTAATAAAAGTAGCATTTTACGCCACCTCTCCCAAGGGAGCCGTTGTTTGGTTCTAGTTCTAGTTTATTATTTCTATGTGAGGTTCTAGTTTATTATTTCTATGTTGGTGATTCTTTTGATTCCCAATTAGAGGCAGCAGATAATCATTGTCTCTGGGGTGGCAGGGTAGCCTAGGGGTTAGAGCGTTGGGCTTGTATCCAAAAGGTTGCAAGTTCAAATCCCCGAGCTGACAAGGTACATATTTGTTGTTCTGCCCCTTAACAAGGCAGTTACATTTAAGTCATTTAGCAGACGCTCTTATCCAGAGCGACTTACAAATTGGTGAATTCACCTTCTGACATCAGTGGAACAGCCACTTTACAATAGTGCATCTAAATCATTTAAGGGGGGGGGTGAGAAGGATTGCTTTATCCTATCCTAGTTAATCCACTTTTCCTAGGCCGTCATTGAAAATAAGTATTTGTTCTTAACTGACTTGCCTTGTTAAATAAAGGTAAAAAAATTGGGCATCAAAATTAGGTAGCATCTTTGCCACCTTAGTTTGCGGGATATTATTTTGTGTTTTGTGCATGTGCACCACGTAGTCACGTTTTGTTGTTAGTTTATTGATTCATTGTTTTTGCTAAGTTTCACTTTATTAATAAATTATATGGAACTCAACATCCGCTGCGCCTCCACACGTACGTGACAGAATATCCCACCAACAAAGGACCAAGCAGCTTGAAAAGGAGGTAAGGAAGTTTTGGACTTGGGAGGACATTCCTTGGCAGGAGTCGCCAATGAGCATGGAAGGACAGCGACGACGCCAGGGACCAAGGCCACAGAAACCCCAATACATTTTTTTTGGGGGGGGCACATGGAGCTGTCGACGGAGCCGAGGAGTGAACCAGAGCCAGTCTGGGAGAAGAGAGAGAAACTGGAGGAGAGTGAACGGAAAGCGTCAGAGAGTGTCAGTGAGTGGATGGAGATATTGGAGGAGAAAGAATGGAGAGAGTTGTTGATTTGGTGGAGGATGCAGGACATTTGCCCTAAGGAGCATGTTATCAGTTTAATGCCACTTGAGTCAGCTCTCCGTACTCGTCCTGAGGAGAGTGCTATCAGTCTGGTAAAATCTGTGCCGGCTCCACGCACCAGGTCTCCAGTGTGCCTTCCAAGCCCTGTACGTCCTGTGCCAGCTCTCCAAACTCGCCTTGAGGAGCTTGTCATTGGTCCGGTACCATTTGTGCCGGCTCTACGCACCAGGTCACCAGTACACCTCCACAGCCCAGTACGTTCTGTGCCAGCTCCTCGCACCGCCGAGCGAAGTGCGTCATCAAACCGGTGCCACCTGATGCCGGCTCCACGCACCAGGTCACCAGTGCACCTCCACAGTCCAGAATGTCCTGTGTCAGCTCCTCAGTCCAGAGTTTCCGCGTGTCACTGTCCGGTGCCACCTGTGCCGGCTCCACGCATTAGGCCTCCAGTGCATATTCACAGTTCAGAGCCGCCAGCGAGGGTTCCCAGTCCAGAGTTTCCGGCGGCGGTTCACTGTCCAGAGTTTCCGGTGACGGTTCACAGGATATTATTTTGTGTTTTGTGCATATTTTGTGCATGTGCACCACATACAACGAAATGTGACTACGTGGTGCACATGCACAAAACACAAAATAATATCCCACAAATTCAGGTGGGAAAAATGCTACCTAAATATGATCCCCAAGAGACAACGATTACCAGCTGCCTCTAATTGGGAATCATACAAATCACCAACATAGAAATAATAGAAATAATAAGTGGCGGCTCTTAAATATTGATTTATTGTTTTTGCTAAGTTTCACTTTATTAATAAATTATGTGGAACTCAACATTATACTTTTTTAAACTATGGATTCCTAATCCAACTGACCACTCTATAACAAACAGGACATGGACACACTAAGCATTAAATAATGGATATTTATGAAAGTATCGAGTGGTAGTGGATGCTTGAAGTCATAACTTCCTACTCAGTGGATGACAGTGGACAGTTGATTTTGGGTGTCAGTTTGACAGACTTCACATGAAATGAAATTCCACAAATACAGAATGATACTGAGACTCAGATTGTTCACTTTAAAATGTACACTACTGATTAAAAATTTTAGAACACCTACTGAGTCAAAGGTTTTTCTTTAATTTTTACTATTTTCTACATTGTAGAATAATAGTGAAGATATCAAATCTATGAAATAACACATGGAATCATGTAGAAACCAAAAAAGTGTTAAACAAATCAAAATCTATTTTATATTTGAGATTCTTCAAATAGCCACCCTTTGCCTTGATGACAGCTTTGCACACATTACTCACCCACATGGGATGAGTCATGTGTATAACCTTGGAGGCCCGGTGTCACTCTCATATGTGATACTACGGGAGAGACGGAATTACTCCCCACAGACACATGCGTGCACGGTACACTATAACATAAAACCGATGAGCTTGTTTGGAAACCATATTATGGGGTTGGGTAGAGATTGAACAACAACTCCCCCTTGGGTTCTGCCTCTAACCTCTACCCATGTCTGATTGCATCACTTTGTGGGAACACTGTGGCCTATTTTGGCCCCTTTGTTTACTTCACGAATCCCATAGAGAGGCTTCCCCCAGAGTAACACACACACACATACACACCACACTGCTAACCCAATAATATGATAACTATAGCTGCATTCCAGGATGTGGAGAGAGAGTACTCACTGCGGACAAACCAGGAGAAATATACTGTAATTATGAAAATACTACAAGAATGTGGCTCTTAGTGTGATACTGCTTCATTTAAAGGCAGAGCAAAACAACACGTGTGCCAGACTCCAGATAGAGCTGAGTTTTCTTTTCTGTCACTGTGGTTTGAGAGCAGAATATGAATGTGAGAGACTGGGAGGCAGGCCACACAAGTTTAGGGTTTGGTCTCAGAGAGGGGATACAGTAGGTTTTCCACACACAGTACGTCCAAAACAAAGCTCTGTGTGTAACCATCAAGTTATTCTCCACTACCCTGGTTTATGGTCCTGTCTCCCCAAGGCAGTGCTGTAGGAGGTGGCTTGTGGTGTTACTACTCAATTCAATTCAATTCAAGGGGCTTTATTGGCATGGGAAATATGTGTTAACATTGCCAAAGCAAGTATACAAAAGTGAAATAAACAATAACATTTACAGTAAACATTACACATACAGAAGTTTCAAAACAATAAATGTTACTATCCTCAGATTCAAGGTAATATGAAACCGTTTGGGGCTGGTATTCTCCTGACATGGACAGAGCTTCCAGGAGATTTGTGGTCCAGTGTGGATTGTGGTCTGCCCTGTGTGGACCATTATAACCATCAACCAAACGAGCCACACACATCCAAGAGAACCATCTCCTCAGGATCTGGTGAAACACAAACATTGGGGTGTGTCAGTGAATACAGAGCATGTTGTCTCCCAAAATGCTATTATTAAGCTGTGTTTTTATACATTGTACAAACTATGGCAGAAGAGCACCATCGACAAACTGAGGGTTTCGGCTGTTCCATTGTCTTTCTCTACATATAGTATGACGACAAGCTTTAATTTTACAGAGACCAGAAGGCTCATCTGTTGTTTATCTGTGTTAAACAACATTTTTATATGATTGTTGGATCTCACCTACCTCCTGCTGTGCAGCCTCTGTGGTGGAACTCCACCCTGTCCTGATGTTGTCCAGCCCTGTGCTGTCCTCTGTGGTGGAACTCCACCCTGTCCTGATGTTGTCCAGCCCTGTGCTGTCCTCTGTGGTGGAACTCCACCCTGTCCTGATGTTGTCCAGCCCTGTGGTGGAACTCCACCCTGTCCTGATGTTGTCCAGCCCTGTGCTGTCCTCTGTGGTGGAACTCCACCCTGTCCTGATGTTGTCCAGCCCTGTGCTGTCCTCTGTGGTGGAACTCCACCCTGTCCTGATGTTGTCCAGCCCTGTGCTGTCCTCTGTGGTGGAACTCCACCCTGTCCTGATGTTGTCCAGCCCTGTGCTGTCCTCTGTGGTGGAACTCCACCCTGTCCTGATGTTGTCCAGCCCTGTGCTGTCCTCTGTGGTGGAACTCCACCCTGTCCTGATGTTGTCCAGCCCTCCTGATGTTGTCCAGCCCTGTGCTGTCCTCTGTGGTGGAACTCCACCCTGTCCTGATGTTGTCCAGCCCTGTGGTGGAACTCCACCCTGTCCTGATGTTGTCCAGCCCTGTGCTGTCCTCTGTGGTGGAACTCCACCCTGTCCTGATGTTGTCCAGCCCTGTGGTGGAACTCCACCCTGTCCTGATGTTGTCCAGCCCTGTGCTGTCCTCTGTGGTGGAACTCCACCCTGTCCTGATGTTGTCCAGCCCTGTGGTGGAACTCCACCCTGTCCTGATGTTGTCCCCTGTGGTGGAGCCCAGCCCTGTGCTGTCCTCTGTGGTGGAACTCCACCCTGTCCTGATGTTGTCCAGCCCTGTGGTGGAACTCCACCCTGTCCTGATGTTGTCCAGCCCTGTGCTGTCCTCTGTGGTGGAACTCCACCCTGTCCTGATGTTGTCCAGCCCTGTGGTGGAACTCCACCCTGTCCTGATGTTGTCCAGCCCTGTGGTGGAACTCCACCCTGTCCTCTGTGGTGGAACTCCACCCTGTCCTGATGTTGTCCAGCCCTGTGCTGTCCTCTGTGGTGGAACTCCACCCTGTCCTGATGTTGTCCAGCCCTGTGCTGTCCTCTGTGGTGGAACTCCACCCTGTCCTGATGTTGTCCAGCCCTGTGGTGGAACTCCACCCTGTCCTGATGTTGTCCAGCCCTGTGCTGTCCTCTGTGGTGGAACTCCACCCTGTCCTGATGTTGTCCAGCCCTGTGGTGGAACTCCACCCTGTCCTGATGTTGTCCAGCCCTGTGCTGTCCTCTGTGGTGGAACTCCACCCTGTCCTGATGTTGTCCAGCCCTGTGGTGGAACTCCACCCTGTCCTGATGTTGTCCAGCCCTGTGGTGGAACTCCACCCTGTCCTGATGTTGTCCAGCCCTGTGCTGTAGTAAGCTCTCCTCCCCACTTTTCCTTTGTTCTTTTACAGCCTCACAAGAATCTGTGTCCACTACCCACCACTGTGGTTAGAGTCTGCTAACACGCAGACGTCAACACAATCCATACGTGTTTAGTCTGTGCATTTGTTATACCACACATTATCAGATTCAGACATAACTGATCTGTCTCCAAATAGTAAAAATCAATGGCCCTGAAACTGACACCAGAACCAGCTAGCATCAGGCAGCCAAATGGCCAGTCAGTCATATGCTTTGTTTTTCTACAATGTGGTTACATTTCTCTCTTTAACCTCTAAAAGTCTAGCGGGGGAGGGATTGTTTTAAGATGGTTCAACTATGTTTCACAAAAGTATCTAATTGTATGATTATAACTAGAGTAGAGCCAATTGACCTGAAGGCTACGGAACAGAGCATTTTCAGCAGTGTCAACCCTCTGGAAAGAGAGTTGATAAATGGTTGTCATATAATGTGAAGTGCTAATAGGTTTGCTGGGAAGTAGCAAGGAGGGAGGACCGGGCTGGTTGGAGGGTATTGATTAGAACATGTACACCAGGCTCTCTGAAAGAGAACCCAATTGGAATAGTGGTTATAGAGAAACACAGCTAGACCTATACAATAACAGTACATCAAGGATAACGGGCAGTTAGCACTAAACCCAACGCCACAATAAATGAAATACGGACACATCTCAAGGTGGAACGATGGCTCCTTGTGGGTTACAAGAGAATAACACAACTGCTAATGAAGACAGGCTGGGGAGGATCTCTATCTCTCCTGAGTACATTGTTTGCTTTCTTTGTAGAGAAATATTTGAAATATGGCCAAAGACAGCCCTTTAGGGAACAGGGAGGTGAAACTGCTGATACTTCTGGGTTTCATTTGCTTTCATACAAAACATTCTGTGACTTTTATTTCAGCTAAATGTTGTGTTAGAGATAACAAAGACGTTAGTGTAACATTGAAAATATATTTAATCAATCACTTCCGTAAGCTACACATTTGCATACTGCATATAATACTCAACATCAATGCACATGTCAATCATTAGATGTATATCTCAATAATATACACACAAAATAAAAAGCAAAATATGTAAATTTGCAAGATCCAGTGCTTTTAGTCAGTCTCAATGACTTGACTCCCTCTCCGCATAGTAAATGTCGGTTTTCAGTTCTGGAGTAAATGTAATACACTATCATATGATCACAGTGGCCTTATTTCACTTCCAATTCTCTTTGTTCAAGATATGAACACAACACACATAGCGGACTGGCAACAAAGCAAGAGAGAAAGAGAAAAGAAAAACCTGTTCTTAACGGATGCTTTCTTTGAGGACCCTGTCATGTGCTTAGGAACCCATGTCAATGCTGAGTGTAATGCATTCTGGGAACAGAACAGCAGGAAATATTGGAAGCGGAAGCTGCTTTCAACTCCCTGCCTCCACACCGCTCCGTACCCCACCCTCCCCAATTCCGGCCCTCAAATCCATGGAAACATAATAAGCCAACTTTCTTCAAGCCATTCCAACAGGGGCCCCAGCATTAGCCACCATTTGGCTATCAATGAGCTGCCAAAAGCCTCTTTAGTGTGTTTCAGCTTGCTATAGAGCGTGTGCCTGGCTTTCTAATCCAGAATGTGGAAAATATGCAGCCTGATGCTGCAAGGCTGCTGTTTGAAAGATTCCCTTATGACATACATTAGGTCTGCAAGGCTACTGTTTGAAAGATTCCCTTATGACATACATTAGGTCTGGTAATTTCATAACTACATTAGTGTTCTACTCTTTCCCTAGGTGGGATAGGGAATACTTCTGTAATATATTGTGCATTTTGGAATGACAGCATTGCCTTGTTTAGTAGTACAAAGTCAATATGCAAAGTCTTTACAGCCACTGACATTCTAAAGGCAATATGTAAAACCTGGTTTGGATCATTGCCATGGTTACTGAGTGGATATCCATTACTCCATGCTCTGTTTGTCTGCGGTTCAAATCAGATGATGAGTGTTAGTAGTCCTGTGTGGCTCAGTCACACTGGACATCTGATGAGAAACATGGTGCTTAATGAAATACAAACACGCCAGTTATAGATTACGTCAGTGACCAAGTTCATATCATGACAGGACCACCCATACCATGTTCATATTATGACAGTGACCCCAGCTGACTTGTTTATATTATGACTTTGACAAAGTCTGCTAAATGGGATATATTATTATTATTTATTATATTTTGGCACCTGTCTTCAAAACAAACATCACACTGGACATCTGATGAGCAAACATCATATACTGATAATGAAATACAAACACGCTTCAGTTATAGATTACCATCAGTGACCAAGTTCATATTATGACAGTGACCAATTTTATATCATGACAGTGACCAAGTTCATATTATGACAGTGACCAAGTTCATATTATGACAGTGACCAAGCTCCTATTATGACAGTGACCAAGTTCATATTATGACAGTGGCCAAGCTCCTATTATGACAGTGACCAAGTTCATATTATGACAGTGACCAAGTTCATATTATGACAGTGACCAAGTTCATATTATGACAGTGGCCAAATTCATATTATGACAGCGACCAAGCTCATATTATGACAGTGACCAAGCTCATATTATGACAGTGACCAAGTTCATATTATGACAGTGACCAAGTTCATATTATGACAGTGACCAAGCTCATATTATGACAGTGACCAAGTTCATATTATGACAGTGACCAAGTTCATATTATGACAGTGACCAAGTTCATATTATGACAGTGACCAAGTTCATATTATGACAGTGACCAAGTTTATATTATGACAGTGACCAAGTTCATATCATTACAGTGACCAAATTCATATTATGACAGTGACCAAGCTCATATTATGACAGTGACCAAGCTCATATTATGACAGTGACCAAGCTCATATTATGACAGTGACCAAGTTCATATTATGACAGTGAACAAGTTTATATTATGACAGTGAACAAGTTTATATTATGACAGTGACTAAGTTGATATTATGACAGTGACCAAGTTGATATTATGACAGTGACCAAGTTGATATTATGACAGTGACCAAGTTCATATTATGACAGTGACCAAATTCATATTATGACAGTGACCAAGCTCATATTATGACAGTGACCAAGCTCATATTATGACAGTGACCAAATTCATATTATGACAATGACCAAATTCATATTATGATAGTGACCAAGTTCATATTATGACAGAGACCAAGTTCATATTATGACAGAGACCAAGTTCATATTATGACGGTGACCAAGTTCATATTATGCCAAACCAATATTTGTGTGTTCTACTGATACTTCTTGAGAACTATTTTTCTCATTCCAGGTTCTTACAGGCCTACATATAGATTATTACAGTGGATCTTGTCTTCACTAAAAATACATCACGAAATGTATAGCTCAGTCTGTGATGTGAGTTAAACCATTAGGGAAATATAAAGTATGTATATATGATCGGACATGTTTGATGATCAAGGTCTCCTGCATTAAGAATGTGTCTCCTCTGTTTGTGCTGGCTAAGGGAAACAATGGCATGCCATGACTTACTACTAGCCAACCCATCTGTTAAATGAAAGCATTAGGAGTCTTAATAGAAGAGCTTTAGAATACTAAAGGCTACATCACGGAACACCCATCATCTAGCTACGGACGGTCTTCTACTTTACCTACTGGCATGCACATTCTATTTTTACCATAGAGAGAGAGAGACAGAGAGAGAGAGAGAGAGAGACAAGTTGGTCCTGGGACTGTTCACAAACACAAACAGAGCCCCAAGACAGCAACACAATTAGACTCAACCAAATCATGAGAAAACAAAAAGATAATTACTTGACACAGTGGAAAGAATTTATTAAAAAACAGAGCAATCTAGAATGCTATTTGGCTCTAAACAGCGAGTACACAGTGGCAGAATCCCTGACCACTATGACTGACCCAAACTTAAGGAAAGCTTTGACTATGTACAGACTCAGTGAGCATAGCCTTGCTATTGAGAAAGGCAGTAGAAGGCAGGCTCAAGAGAAGACAGGCTATGTGCTCACTGCCCACAAAATGAGGTGGAAACTGAGCTGCACTTCCTAACATCCTGCCAAATGTATGACCATATCAGAGACACATATTTCCCTAAGATTACACAGATGGGTGAAATACCACAGCGTACCATCACAGCAGCAGGATTTGTGACCTGTTGCCACAAGGGCAACTAGTGAAGAACATATACCATTGTAAATACAACCCATATTTATGTTTATTTATTTTCCCTTTGGTACTTGAACTATTTGCTTATAATATGACATTTGTAATGTCATTATTCTTTTATTCTTTTTTATATTTAAAAAAGAAAATTGCCCTTTTTTTCCCCAATTATGTGGTATCCAATTGGTAGTTACAGTCTTGTCTCATCGCTGCAACTCCCGTACGGACTCGAGAGAGACAAACGTCGAGAGCCGTGCATCCTCCGAAACACAACCCAACCAAGCCACACTGCTTCTTGACACAATGCCTGCTTAACCCGGAAGCCAGCCACACCAATGTGTCGGAGGACACAACATACACCTGGCGACAAGGACATCCCTGCCGGCCAAACCCTCCCCTAACCCGGACGACGCTAGGCCAATTGTGAGCAACCCCATGGGTCTCCCAGTCGCGGCCGGCTGAGACAGAGTCTGGACTCAAACCAGGATCTCTAGTGTCACAGCTAGCAACTGTGGTGCAGTGTGTTAGACCACTGTGCTACTCGGGAGGCCATGTATTTATTATTTTGAAACTTTTGTGACTGTACATGTTTATTGTTTATTTAAATTTAGTTGATTATCTACTTCACTTGCTTTGGCAATGTTAACATATGTTTCCCTTGCCAATAAATCCCTTAAATTGAATTGAAATGAGAGAGTGAGAGTGAAAGAGAGAGAGAAAGAGAGATAAAAGGGGATAGGGACATATTTAAGTGATGCAGTGTGGATGGGACTGTAAGTGGGCAAGCATACAGCTGGACACCAGTTCTGGCACAGATCCCCCTCTCCATCCCCAGGAACTGGGTTACGGTCATTGTTTCCCCATTGCCATCCTTATTGTACCATGGCCCGTGAGTAGACGTGCACTAAACGTACACATTGGCACTGAATGTATGTTTCCAGCAAGTCATTGTGCTGATGGAAAACAGGATGACAAAAGGAGGTGGAGAAGAAAGAGAAAAAGCCACAGTGCAGTTTGAAAGGGGAGGAGGAGAGGGTGTGCGGAGACAGGGAGGGGTGGGTGGAGGGTTGTAGAGGGGTGGGTGGAGGGTTGTAATGTAGCTTAGGTCTGGAAGTGAGAACTCATCTGAAACATATTAAAATGCTGCTCTGATAGGAGTGCTGAGTGGTACAGAACTGAAGACATACAGGCAAAGACATCACACAGAGACAGACACCCTAAAACAACAGAACTAAGACAGTCAGCTTGTAACAAGGTCGTAAGGCGTGAGTATACATAATCCAAAACATCACTAAGGGAAATCCTAACGTAATTCAACTGAAAACAGTCCATCATCATCTGATGTGTTACACTAATGTGGTTGAATGTGGCGGCAGGTATCCTAGTGGTTAAGGGCCAACTAGGTGAAAAATCTGTTGATGTGCCCTTAAGCAAGGCACTCAACCCCAACTGCTCCTGTAAGTTGCTCTGGGTAATGTAATGAACGCTATGCATATCACATCTGATAACATTCGCAATACATATGCCTTATATAATGGCATGCAGTGCATTGTTCTCCCAGAGTTAATAAGACAAATGGTGGAGGTTATAGTGAAGAATAGCCCCTTGGGACTTAGTATCTGACAAAGTACCTGTGCACAGCAAGCCACTCACACACACATGTACTTACACACATGCTCTCTCTCCCTCTCCCTCTCTCTCACCCTCTCTCTCTCCCTCTCTCTCACCCTCTCTCTCTCCCTCTCTCTCACCCTCTCTCTCTCCCTCTCTCTCTCTCCCTCACCCTCACTCTCTCCCTCACTCTCTCCCTCACTCTCTCTCTCTCTCTCCCCCACCCTCACTCTCTCTCTCTCTCTCTCCCCCTCTCTCCCTCCCTCTCTCTCCCCTCCCCTCTCTCACCCTCTCTCTCTCTCTCTCTCCTCCTCTCTCTCTCTCCCTCTCTCTCTCCCTCTCTCTCTCCCTCTCTCTCCCTCTCTCTCCCTCTCTCTCACCCTCTCTGTCATCCTGGCAACCCTTGCCTTGGAATGTCCAGGCATTATTAGTTTTCAGTGGTGGCAATTCTGTGTGAGAGTGGGTTGTTTATAACTGGATACAAAGGCTCAGAGGGAGTATTGCTTTTCTTCTCCCATGATTGTATCAAGTTTTTCACACATTTTTCATGATAATTTTCACCAATAAAGCATTCAGCATATGACATGCAATTTTCACCCACCCAAATAAGTAACAAGTTCACACCACTCAACACTGAGTGAAAGATCAGAGATGGTTGGACTCATTAAGACACGGACAGCAGAGGACAGAATCAGTCATTTAAACGATCAGGATTATCAGAACAACAGTGCAGTCATCTTGGGACTGGAGATACAGGCATAATAGTTTAGGATGACACCAATCACATCAACTGCTGTCCAAATGAAACACAAAGTGTACAGTTAAGAAAGAGACAATAATAACACTCAGGCATAGAGACATTTTTCTACGACAACCACCCACAGAAGTACCCGATGCACAGATGTATTGTATTGCGATTCACTGATTATACAAATTGCATTGACTGGTTAAGTACTGTAGGTAGTAGGACATCGACAATAGCACACGTGTGCAAACAGTAGGAACATTCTATATGCTCTTAGCATACTATGATGGTACACACACCTACAGTATGTATGAGAACGGTTCCGCTATCTATAGTGTGTTACAATCATTTTGACATGGGGTTGTGAGGGCAAACTAAGTTCTATAGATGCGAGTGATTGTAACAAATATATTTTTTTTCTGTTGGAAAATGGTTCATTTTCTCTGGTACTGTATGTTACAATGCATAGAGGAAAGGAGGAGAAACATGTCAAAAACAAACTTGATTCAGAAAAATATCAACACTGTTTCATCCCCAATATAATACTGACATCAATGTTTTAGAAAGTTAGTGCAGCCACATTTAGAGTGAATAGAACATAATGTAATGATGCTGTGTTCTCCTTCACACCTGATATCTTATACCATGGAAATGGTAGACGTTTGTATAATATGTGCAATCAACCTCTCTCTTAATATTTGACTGGTAGGGTCGTTACATGGGAGGGGGAAAAGTGTCTTTACGAAAAAAATGCTGGGTTGTTTAGATGACTGCAACTGCTAGGTTGCAGGCATTGGTTCACTTAGTTGGGTTGTTTTCTTTAAAAAGAGCAAGGTTGAGTTGTTGTTGCTGGGTTATTGAGACCCAGCGGTCAGGTCAGAAGACTGGAAGCGCGACTACAGTAGGTAGGGCCATGGTTTCATTTGTTATTTTTGGCCACCCGTGAGAGTAAACATCATTCCGGTTTATCTGTTCTGATATCAGAAGGTTAAGGTTGTACACTGACACTTTAGTAGATTTAATGAAGCTTACAAAAGTCTAAGAGTTCCTTAAAAGCCTATGCAAAACCCAATGTTGGTATACTTACCACTATGTAACAATACGTACAAAGTTATGTTATTAATAATACATTAGACTATGAAATGTGTATTTTCTTTAATGAAAATTGAAATTAGCTCTGTATTTAAGATTATGAACAATAATTACATTTATTTTCACTGGTGGCAAAAAATAACTATCTGAAACCCACACACCTAATGAGTCACGCCTCCTGAAAATAACCTATGGGTTACATATTAAAAGAGCTGTTCAACCCAGCATGAAAATGAATATAACCTAATTGATGGTTAAATGAACACATGTTTGGGTAATCACAACCCAACATGCTAGGTTATTCACACAACCTAACTGGCTGGGTCAAAATAACCCAGCGTGTGTCCTGTCCAACATTTACCCAGCACTTCGTAACCAAATAACCCAAATTGGGTTGATTTTAACCCAGCATTTTTTAGAGGGAAGTGGTGTAATATATTCACCTCATAGAAATGTCACATCGTCCTGCGACTGCACCCATCGCCAGTGGGCATCATACCCCAGGTGCATCTTGCCGTTCATCTTGCAGGCATCTACGTCTATCTTGCCATTCTTATAGGGTTTGAGTTTGGGGCTCTGGCTTTTCCCCAGCTTTTCAGCCAGGCAGACCCGGGCTGAATCAGTAGGTCCTCGTGCTTGCCTGACTGCTTTATCCAGGGCGCCAATGCTCTTACTCGGCTGCTGGGTTTGGCCGTGGTCCTTGGTATCCTTGGTGATGGTGGTTCCTTTCACTACCTCTGTGGCCTTAATCCAAATGGAAGAGTCCTTATTTGGGACGTCTGGCTTGACTTGGGGAGAGCCAGGATCAACAACTACCTTGCCCCCTGTGCCTTGTCCTACCCCAGCTCCAGCCCCAACCCCTGCCATAGCCACTGACCCTTCTCCAGCTCCAGAAACCCTCCCAGCACCTCTCCCAGCCCCTGCCCCAGGCACTGCCCTAGCCCCTGTCCCTGCCCCGGTCCGAGTGGGCGTCACAGTCCCCAGTGGAGTAGAACACAGCACAGACTCAGAACTAGAAGGGCCGTACTCATCCATGTCATCAGCAAGGGTGTCCAGATAACTGCCTATAGAGATGTTATCCAGCTTGTCGTTGAGGGGGTCCTGCAGGCTGCTCCAGCTGCCCCTCCAGGTGTCTCCTCCAGGGCCCTCTCCCAGGCTGTACTGGCTGCTGGTCAGACTACTGCAGCGGCTGGTCAGGGTGCCGCGCTCCTCCAGGAGCCACTTACATGCCTCGATCCCCTCGTGCACCGCCAGCAGCTGCTGCAGGATCTTCACGTCCATCGAGCGAAGGTGGGCCTATGGAAAATAATAATACTTTATTCATACAGGAGAGGGGAGAGAAGAGATGGTAGGAGGCAAGCATCTGACTCAGGAGAGAGGAGAGAAGAGATGGTGGGAGGCAAGCAACTGATTCAGGAGAGGGGAGAGAAGAGATGGTGGGAGGCATGCAACTGACTCAGGAGAGAAGAGATGGTAGGAGGCAAGCATCTGACTCAGGAGAGGGGAGAGAAGAGATGGTGGGAGGCAAGCATCTGACTCAGGAGAGGGGAGAGAAGAGATGGTGGGAGGCAAGCAACTGACTCAGGAGAGAGGAGAGAAGAGATGGTAGGAGGCAAGCATCTGACTCAGGAGAGGGGAGAGAAGAGATGGTAGGAGGCAAGCAACTGACTCAGGAGAGGGGAGAGAAGAGATGGTGGGAGGCAAGCATCTGACTCAGGAGAGAGGAGATGGTGGGAGGCAAGCATCTGACTCAGGAGAGAGGAGAGAAGAGATGGTAGGAGGCAAGCAACTGAGTCAGGAGAGAGATGGTGGGAAGAAAGCATCTGAGTCAGGAGAGAGGAGAGAATAGATGGTGGGAGGAAAGCATCTGAGTCAGGAGAGAGGAGAGAAGAGATGGTGGGAGGAAAGCATCTGATCAGGAGAGAGGAGAGAATAGATGGTGGGAAGAAAGAATCTCAGTCAGGAGAGAGGAGAGAATAGATGGTGGGAAGAAAGCATCTGATCAGGAGAGAGGAGAGAATAGATGGTGGGAAGAAAGCATCTCAGTCAGGAGAGAGGAGATGGTGGGAAGAAAGCATCTGAGTCAGGAGAGAGGAGATGGTGGGAAGAAAGCATCTGAGTCAGGAGAGAGGAGATGGTGGGAAGAAAGCATCTGAGTCAGGAGAGAGGAGATGGTGGGAAGAAAGCATCTGAGGCAGGAGAGAGGAGATGGTGGGAGGAAAGCATCTGAGTCAGGAGAGAAGAGATGGTGGGAGGAAAGCATCTGAGTCAGGAGAGAAGAGATGGTGGGAGGAAAGCATCTGAGTCAGGAGAGAAGAGATGGTGGGAGGAAAGCATCTGAGTCAGGAGAGAGGAGATGGTGGGAAGAAAGCATCTGAGGCAGGAGAGAGGAGATGGTGGGAATAAAGCATCTGAGTCAGGAGAGAGGAGATGGTGGGAATAAAGCATCTGAGGCAGGAGAGAAGAGATGGTGGGAAGAAAGCATCTGAGTCAGGAGAGAAGAGAGGGTGGGAGGAAAGCATCTGAGTCAGGAGAGAAGAGAGAAGAGATGGTGGGAGGAAAGCATCTGAGTCAGGAGAGAAGAGAGAAGAGATGGTGGGAGGAAAGCATCTGAGTCAGGAGAGAAGCGATGGTAGGAGGCAAGCATCTGAGTCAGGAGAGAAGAGATGGTGGGAGGAAAGCATCTGAGTCAGGAGAGAAGAGAGGGTGGGAGGAAAGCATCTGAGTCAGGAGAGAAGAGAGGGTGGGAGGAAAGCATCTGAGTCAGGAGAGAAGAGATGGTGGGAGGAAAGCATCTGAGTCAGGAGAGAAGAGATGGTGGGAGGAAAGCATCTGAGTCAGGAGAGAAGAGAGGGTGGGAGGAAAGCATCTGAGTCAGGAGAGAAGAGAGGGTGGTAGGAAAGCATCTGAGTCAGGAGAGAAGAGAGAAGAGATGGTGGGAGGAAAGCATCTGAGTCAGGAGAGAAGCGATGGTAGGAGGCAAGCATCTGAGTCAGGAGAGAAGAGAGGGTGGGAGGAAAGCATCTGAGTCAGGAGAGAAGAGAGAAGAGATGGTGGGAGGAAAGCATCTGAGTCAGGAGAGAAGAGATGGTGGGAGGAAAGCATCTGAGTCAGGAGAGAAGAGATGGTGGGATGAAAGCATCTGAGTCAGGAGAGAAGAGAGAAGAGATGGTGGGAGGAAAGCATCTGAGTCAGGAGAGAAGCGATGGTGGGATGAAAGCAACTGATTCGGGAGAGAGGAGAGAATAGACGGTGGGAGGAAAGCATCTGAGTCAGGAGAGAAGAGATGGTGGGATGAAAGCATCTGAGTCAGGAGAGAAGAGAGAAGAGATGGTGGGAGGACAGCATCTGAGTCAGGAGAGAAGCGATGGTAGGAGGCAAGCATCTGAGTCAGGAGAGAAGAGAGGGTGGGAGGAAAGCATCTGAGTCAGGAGAGAAGAGATGGTGGGAGGAAAGCATCTGAGTCAGGAGAGAAGAGATGGTGGGAGGAAAGCATCTGAGTCAGGAGAGAAGAGATGGTGGGAGCAAAGCATCTGAGTCAGGAGAGAAGAGATGGTGGGAGGAAAGCATCTGAGTCAGGAGAGAAGAGATGGTGGGATTAAAGCATCTGAGTCAGAAGAGAAGAGATGGTGGGAGGAAAGCATCTGAGTCAGGAGAGAAGAGAGAAGAGATGGTGGGAGGAAAGCATCTGAGTCAGGAGAGAAGAGATGGTGGGAGGAAAGCATCTGAGTCAGGAGAGAAGAGATGGTGGGAGGAAAGCATCTGAGTCAGGAGAGAAGAGATGGTGGGAGGAAAGCAAAGGACTCAGAAGAGAAGAGATGGCGGGAGGAAAGCAACAGACACAAGAGAGAGGAGAGTTTGTGGGAGGAAAGCAACTAATTCGGGAGAGAGCAGAGAATAGACGGTGGGAGGTAAGCAACTGATTCGGGAGAGAGAATAGATGGTGGGAGGTAAGCAACTGATTCGGGAGAGAGAATAGATGGTGGGAGGTAAAGCAACTGACTCGGGAGAGAAATAGATGGTGGGAGGAAAGCATCTGAGTCAGGAAGAGAGAATAGATGGTGGGAGGTAAGCATCTGAGTCAGGAAGAGAGAATAGACGGTGGGAGGTAAGCATCTGAGTCGGAAGAGAGAATAGATGGTGGGAGGAAAGCAACTGAGTCAGGAAGAGAGAATAGACGGTGGGAGGTAAGCAACTGACTCGGGAGAGAGAGAATAGATGGTGGGAGGAAAGCAACTGATTCGGAGAGAGAGAATAGATGGTGGGAGGTAAGCATCTGAGTCAGGAGAGAGAGAAGAGACGGTGGGAAGAAAGCATCTGGAGGTAAGCAACTGACTCAGGGAGAGAGAAAGAGATGGTGGGAGGTAAGCATCTGACTCAGGAGAGAGAATAGACGGTGGGAGGTAAAGCATCTGACTCAGGAAGAGAGAATAGATCTGGTGGGAGGTAAGCATCTGAGTCAGGAAGAGAGAATAGACGGTGGGAGGTAAGCATCTGAGTCAGGAAGAGAGAATAGACGGTGGGAAGTAAGCAACTGAGTCAGGAAGAGAGAAGATGGTGGGAAGTAAAGCATCTGACTCAGGAAGAGAGAATAGACGGTGGGAGGTAAGCAACTGACTCGGAAGAGAGAATAGACGGTGGGAGGTAAAGCATCTGAGTCGGAAGAGAGAATAGATGGTGGGAGGTAAGCATCTGAGTCAGGAAGAGAGAGAGATGGTGGGAGGAAAGCATCTGAGTCGGAAGAGAGAATAGGGTGGGAGGTAAGCAACTGACTCGGAAGAGAGAATAGACGGTGGGAGGTAAGCAACTGACTGAGGAAGTGAGAATAGACGGTGGGAGGTAAGCAACTGACTCGGAAGAGAGAATAGACGGTGGGAGGTAAAGCAACTGATTCAGGAGAGAGAATAGACGGTGGGAGGAAAGCATCTGAGTCAGGAGAGAAGAGATGGTGGGAGGAAAGCATCTGAGTCAGGAGAGAAGAGATTGTGGGAGGAAAGCATCTGAGTCAGGAGAGAAGAGATGGTGGGAGGAAAACATCTGAGTCAGGAGAGAAGAGAGGGTGGGAGGAAAGCATCTGAGTCAGGAGAGAAGAGATTGTGGGAGGAAAGCAACTGACTCGGGAGAGAGAGAATAGATGGTGGGAGGAAAGCATCTGAGTCAGGAGAGAAAAGATGGTGGGAGGAAAGCATCTGAGTCAGGAGAGAAGAGATTGTGGGAGGAAAGCATCTGAGTCAGGAGAGAAGAGAGGGTGGTAGGAAAGCAACTGAGTCAGGAGAGAAGAGATTGTGGGAGGAAAGCATCTGAGTCAGGAGAGAAGAGATTGTGGGAGGAAAGCAACTGACTCGGGAGAGAGAATAGACGGTGGGAGGAAAGCATCTGAGTCAGGAGAGAAGAGATGGTGGGAGGAAAGCATCTGAGTCAGGAGAGAAGAGAGAAGAGATGGTGGAAGGAAAGCATCTGAGTCAGGAGAGAAGAGATGGTGGGAGGAAAGCATCTGAGTCAGGAGAGAAGAGATGGTGGGAGGAAAGCAAAGGACTCAGAAGAGAAGAGATGGCGGGAGGAAAGCAACAAACACAGGAGAGAGGAGAGTTTGTGGGAGGAAAGCAACTGACTCAGGAGAGAGGAGAGTTTGTGGGAGGAAAGCAACTGATTCGGGAGAGAGGAGAGAATAGATGGTGTGAGGTAAGCATCTGACTCGGAAGAGAGAATAGACGGTGGGAGGAAAGCAACTGACTCGGAAGAGAGAATAGACGGTGGGAGGTAAGCAACTGACTCGGGAGAGAGAATAGACGGTGGGAGGAAAGCAACTGACTCGAGAAGAGAGAATAGACGGTGGGAGGAAAGCAACTGAGTCGGAAGAGAGAATAGACGGTGGGAGGAAAGCAACTGACTCGGAAGAGAGAATAGACGGTGGGAGGTAAGCAACTGACTCGGAAGAGAGAATAGACGGTGGGAGGTAAGCAACTGACTCGGAAGAGAGAATAGACGGTGGGAGGTAAGCAACTGAGTCAGGAAGAAGAGAATAGACGGTGGGAGGTAAAAGCATCTGACTCAGGAAGAGAGAATAGACGGTGGGAGGTAATCTGAGTCAACTGGGACTCTGAGAGAGAGAATAGACGGTGGGAGGAAAGCAACTGACTCGGAGAGAATAGACGGTGGGAGGTAAAGCAACTGACTCAGGAAGAGAAATAGACGGTGGGAGGTAAGCAACTGACTCGGAAGAGAGAATAGACGGTGGGAGGTAAGCAACTGACTCAGGAAGAGAGAATAGACGGTGGGAGGTAAGCAACTGATTCGGGAGAGAGAGAGAATAGATGGTGGGAGGTAAGCAACTGATTCAGGAGAGAGGAGAGAATAGACGGTGGGAGGTAAGCAACTGATTCGGGAGAGAGGAGAGAATAGATGGTGGGAGGTAAAGCAACTGAGTCGGAAGAGAGGAGAGAATAGACGGTGGGAGGTAAGCAACTGATTCGGGAGAGAGGAGAGAATAGATGGTGGGAGGTAAGCAACTGATTCGGGAGAGAGGAGAGAATAGATGGTGGGAGGTAAGCAACTGATTCGGGAGAGAGGAGAGAATAGATGGTGGGAGGTAAGCAACTGACTCGGAAGAGAGAATAGATGGTGGGAGGAAAGCATCTGAGTCAGGAGAGAAGAGATGGTGGGAGGAAAGCATCTGAGTCAGGAGAGAAGAGAGAAGAGATGGTGGAAGGAAAGCATCTGAGTCAGGAGAGAAGAGATGGTGGGAGGAAAGCATCTGAGTCAGGAGAGAAGAGATGGTGGGAGGAAAGCAAAGGACTCAGAAGAGAAGAGATGGCGGGAGGAAAGCAACAAACACAGGAGAGAGGAGAGTTTGTGGGAGGAAAGCAACTGACTCAGGAGAGAGGAGAGTTTGTGGGAGGAAAGCAACTGATTCGGGAGAGAGGAGAGAATAGATGGTGGGAGGTAAGCAACTGATTCGGAAGAGAGAATAGACGGTGGGAGGAAAGCAACTGACTCGGAAGAGAGAATAGACGGTGGGAGGTAAGCAACTGAGTCGGGAGAGAGAATAGACGGTGGGAGGAAAGCAACTGACTCGGAAGAGAAATAGACGGTGGGAGGAAAGCAACTGACTCGGAAGAGAGAATAGACGGTGGGAGGAAAGCAACTGACTCGGAAGAGAGAATAGACGGTGGGAGGTAAGCAACTGACTCGGAAGAGAGAATAGACGGTGGGAGGTAAGCAACTGAGTCGGAAGAGAGAATAGACGGTGGGAGGTAAGCAACTGAGTCGGAAGAGAGAATAGATGGTGGGAGGTAAGCAACTGACTCGGAAGAGAGAATAGACGGTGGGAGGTAAGCAACTGAGTCGGGAGAGAGAATAGATGGTGGGAGGAAAGCAACTGAGTCGGGAGAGGGAATAGACGGTGGGAGGTAAGCAACTGACTCGGAAGAGAGAATAGACGGTGGGAGGTAAGCAACTGACTCGGAAGAGAGAATAGACGGTGGGAGGTAAGCAACTGACTCAGAAGAGAGAATAGATGGTGGGAGGTAAGCAACTGATTCGGAGAGAGGAGAGAATAGATGGTGGGAGGTAAGCAACTGATTCGGGAGAGAGGAGAGAAGAAAGATCGGTGGGAGGTAAGCAACTGATTCGGGAGAGAGGAGAGAATAGATGGTGGGAGGTAAGCATCTGACTCGGAGAGAGAGAGAGAGAATAAAGCATCTGAGTCAGGGAGGTAAGCAACTGATTCGGAGAGAGGAGAGAATAGATGGTGGGAGGTAAGCAACTGATTCGGGAGAGAGGAGAGAATAGATGGTGGGAGGTAAGCAACTGATTCGGGAGAGAGGAGAGAATAGTCATGGTGGGAAGAAAGCATGGTGGGAGAAGTAAGCAACTGACTGAGGAAGAGAGAATAGATGGTGGGAGGTAAGCAACTGACTCGGAAGAGAGAATAGACGGTGGGAGGTAAGCAACTGATTCGGGAGAGAGGAGAGAATAGACGGTGGGAGGTAAGCAACTGACTCGGAAGAGAGGAGAGAATAGATGGTGGGAGGTAAGCAACTGTTTCGGGAGAGAGGAGAGAATAGATGGTGGGAGGTAAGCAACTGATTCGGAAGAGAGAATAGACGGTGGGAGGTAAGCAACTGACTCGGAAGAGAGAATAGACGGTGGGAGGAAAGCAACTGACTCGGAAGAGAGAATAGACGGTGGGAGGTAAGCAACTGACTCGGAAGAGAGAATAGATGGTGGGAGGTAAGCAACTGATTCGGGAGAGAGAATAGATGGTGGGAGGTAAGCAACTGATTCGGGAGAGAGAATAGACGGTGGGAGGTAAGCAACTGACTCGGGAGAGAGAATAGACGGTGGGAGGTAAGCAACTGACTCGGGAGAGAGAATAGACGGTGGGAGGTAAGCAACTGACTCGGAAGAGAGAATAGACGGTGGGAGGTAAAGCAACTGAGTCGGAAGAGAGAATAGACGGTGGGAGGTAAGCAACTGACTCGGAAGAGAGAATAGATGGTGGGAGGTAAGCAACTGACTCGGAGAGAGAATAGACGGTGGGAGGTAAGCAACTGAGTCAGGAAGAGAGAATAGATGGTGGGAGGTAAGCAACTGACTCGGAAGAGAGAATAGACGGTGGGAGGTAAGCAACTGACTCGGAAGAGAGAATAGACGGTGGGAGGTAAGCAACTGACTCAGGAAGAGAGAATAGACGGTGGGAGGTAAGCAACTGACTCGGAAGAGAGAATAGACGGTGGGAGGTAAGCAACTGACTCAGGAAGAGAGAATAGACGGTGGGAGGTAAAAGCAACTGAGTCAGGAGAGAGAATAGACGGTGGGAGGTAAAGCAACTGAGTCGGAAGAGAGAATAGACGGTGGGAGGTAAGCAACTGACTCGGAAGAGAGAATAGACGGTGGGAGGTAAGCAACTGACTCGGAAGAGAGAATAGACGGTGGGAGGTAAGCAACTGACTCGGAAGAGAGAATAGACGGTGGGAGGTAAGCAACTGACTCGGAAGAGAGAATAGACGGTGGGAGGTAAGCAACTGACTCGGAAGAGAGAATAGACGGTGGGAGGTAAGCAACTGATTCGGGAGAGAGAATAGACGGTGGGAGGAAAGCATCTGAGTCAGGAGAGAAGAGATGGTGGGAGGAAAGCATCTGAGTCAGGAGAGAAGAGATTGTGGGAGGAAAGCATCTGAGTCAGGAGAGAAGAGATGGTGGGAGGAAAACATCTGAGTCAGGAGAGAAGAGAGGGTGGGAGGAAAGCATCTGATTCAGGAGAGAAGAGATTGTGGGAGGAAAGCAACTGACTCGGGAGAGAGAATAGATGGTGGGAGGAAAGCATCTGAGTCAGGAGAGAAAAGATGGTGGGAGGAAAGCATCTGAGTCAGGAGAGAAGAGATTGTGGGAGGAAAGCATCTGAGTCAGGAGAGAAGAGAGGGTGGTAGGAAAGCAACTGAGTCAGGAGAGAAGAGGTTGTGGGAGGAAAGCATCTGAGTCAGGAGAGAAGAGATTGTGGGAGGAAAGCAACTGACTCGGGAGAGAGAATAGACGGTGGGAGGAAAGCATCTGAGTCAGGAGAGAAGAGATGGTGGGAGGAAAGCATCTGAGTCAGGAGAGAAGAGAGAAGAGATGGTGGAAGGAAAGCATCTGAGTCAGGAGAGAAGAGATGGTGGGAGGAAAGCATCTGAGTCAGGAGAGAAGAGATGGTGGGAGGAAAGCAAAGGACTCAGAAGAGAAGAGATGGCGGGAGGAAAGCAACAAACACAGGAGAGAGGAGAGTTTGTGGGAGGAAAGCAACTGACTCAGGAGAGAGGAGAGTTTGTGGGAGGAAAGCAACTGATTCGGGAGAGAGGAGAGAATAGATGGTGTGAGGTAAGCAACTGACTCGGAAGAGAGAATAGACGGTGGGAGGAAAGCAACTGACTCGGAAGAGAGAATAGACGGTGGGAGGTAAGCAACTGACTCGGGAGAGAGAATAGACGGTGGGAGGAAAGCAACTGACTCGGAAGAGAGAATAGACGGTGGGAGGAAAGCAACTGACTCGGAAGAGAGAATAGACGGTGGGAGGAAAGCAACTGACTCGGAAGAGAGAATAGACGGTGGGAGGTAAGCAACTGACTCGGAAGAGAGAATAGACGGTGGGAGGTAAGCAACTGACTCGGAAGAGAGAATAGACGGTGGGAGGTAAGCAACTGACTCGGAAGAGAGAATAGACGGTGGGAGGTAAGCAACTGACTCGGAAGAGAGAATAGACGGTGGGAGGTAAGCAACTGACTCGGGAGAGAGAATAGACGGTGGGAGGAAAGCAACTGACTCGGGAGAGGGAATAGACGGTGGGAGGTAAGCAACTGACTCGGAAGAGAGAATAGACGGTGGGAGGTAAGCAACTGACTCGGAAGAGAGAATAGACGGTGGGAGGTAAGCAACTGACTCGAAAGAGAGAATAGACGGTGGGAGGTAAGCAACTGATTCGGGAGAGAGGAGAGAATAGATGGTGGGAGGTAAGCAACTGATTCGGGAGAGAGGAGAGAATAGACGGTGGGAGGTAAGCAACTGATTCGGGAGAGAGGAGAGAATAGATGGTGGGAGGTAAGCAACTGACTCGGAAGAGAGGAGAGAATAGACGGTGGGAGGTAAGCAACTGATTCGGGAGAGAGGAGAGAATAGATGGTGGGAGGTAAGCAACTGATTCGGGAGAGAGGAGAGAATAGATGGTGGGAGGTAAGCAACTGATTCGGGAGAGAGGAGAGAATAGATGGTGGGAGGTAAGCAACTGACTCGGAAGAGAGAATAGATGGTGGGAGGTAAGCAACTGACTCGGAAGAGAGAATAGACGGTGGGAGGTAAGCAACTGATTCGGGAGAGAGGAGAGAATAGACGGTGGGAGGTAAGCAACTGACTCGGAAGAGAGGAGAGAATAGATGGTGGGAGGTAAGCAACTGTTTCGGGAGAGAGGAGAGAATAGATGGTGGGAGGTAAGCAACTGATTCGGGAGAGAGGAGAGAATAGATGGTGGGAGGTAAGCAACTGACTCGGAAGAGAGAATAGACGGTGGGAGGTAAGCAACTGATTCGGGAGAGAGAATAGACGGTGGGAGGTAAGCAACTGACTCGGAAGAGAGAATAGACGGTGGGAGGTAAGCAACTGATTCGGGAGAGAGGAGAGAATAGACGGTGGGAGGTAAGCAACTGATTCGGGAGAGAGGAGAGAATAGATGGTGGGAGGTAAGCAACTGATTCGGGAGAGAGGAGAGAATAGATGGTGGGAGGTAAGCAACTGATTCGGGAGAGAGGAGAGAATAGATGGTGGGAGGTAAGCAACTGACTCGGAAGAGAGAATAGATGGTGGGAGGTAAGCAACTGACTCGGAAGAGAGAATAGACGGTGGGAGGTAAGCAACTGATTCGGGAGAGAGGAGAGAATAGACGGTGGGAGGTAAGCAACTGACTCGGAAGAGAGGAGAGAATAGATGGTGGGAGGTAAGCAACTGTTTCGGGAGAGAGGAGAGAATAGATGGTGGGAGGTAAGCAACTGATTCGGGAGAGAGGAGAGAATAGATGGTGGGAGGTAAGCAACTGACTCGGAAGAGAGAATAGACGGTGGGAGGTAAGCAACTGATTCGGGAGAGAGAATAGACGGTGGGAGGTAAGCAACTGACTCGGAAGAGAGAATAGACGGTGGGAGGTAAGCAACTGACTCGGAAGAGAGAATAGACGGTGGGAGGTAAGCAACTGACTCAGAAGAGAGAATAGATGGTGGGAGGTAAGCAACTGACTCGGAAGAGAGAATAGACGGTGGGAGGTAAGCAACTGACTCGGAAGAGAGAATAGACGGTGGGAGGTAAGCAACTGACTCGGAAGAGAGAATAGACGGTGGGAGGTAAGCAACTGATTCGGGAGAGAGGAGAGAATAGACGGTGGGAGGTAAGCAACTGATTCGGGAGAGAGGAGAGAATAGATGGTGGGAGGTAAGCAACTGACTCGGAAGAGAGAATAGACGGTGGGAGGTAAGCAACTGACTCGGAAGAGAGAATAGACGGTGGGAGGTAAGCAACTGATTCGGGAGAGAGGAGAGAATAGATGGTGGGAGGTAAGCAACTGACTCGGAAGAGAGAATAGATGGTGGGAGGTAAGCAACTGACTCGGAAGAGAGAATAGACGGTGGGAGGTAAGCAACTGATTCGGGAGAGAGGAGAGAATAGACGGTGGGAGGTAAGCAACTGACTCGGAAGAGAGAATAGACGGTGGGAGGAAAGCATCTGAGTCAGGAGAGAAGAGATGGTGGGAGGAAAGCATCTGAGTCAGGAGAGAAGAGATGGTGGGAGGAAAGCATCTGAGTCAGGAGAGAAGAGATGGTGGGAGGCAAGCAACTGACTCAGGAGAGAGGAGAGAAGAGATGGTGGGATGAAAGCAACGCTCAGGAGAGAGGAGAGTTTGTGGGAGGAAAGCAACTGATTCGGGAGAGAGGAGAGAATAGACGGTGGGAGGTAAGCAACTGACTCGGAAGAGAGAATAGACGGTGGGAGGAAAGCAACTGACTCAGGAGAGAGGAGATGGTGGGAGGAAAGCAACGGACTCAGGAGAGCGGAGATGGTGGGAGGAAAGCAACCGACTCAGGAGAGAGGAGATGGTGGGAGGAAAGCAACGGACTCAGGAGAGAGGAGATGGTGGGAGGAAAGCAACGGACTCAGGAGAGCGGAGATGGTGGGAGGAAAGCAACGGACTCAGGAGAGAAGGAGATGGTGGGAGGAAAGCATCTGACTCAGGAGAGAGGAGATGGTGGGAGGAAAGCATCTGACTCAGGAGAGAGGAGTTGGTGGGAGGAAAGCAACTGACTCAGGAGAGAGGAGATGGTGGGAGGAAAGCAACGGACTCAGGAGAGAGGAGATGGTGGGAGGAAAGCAACTGACTCAGGAGAGAGGAGATGGTGGGAGGAAAGCATCTGAGTCAGGAGAGAGGATTGGTGGGAGGCAAGCATCTGAGTCAGGAGAGAGGAGATGGTGGGAGGAAAGCAACTGACTCAGGAGAGAGGAGATGGTGGGAGGAAAGCAACGGACTCAGGAGAGCGGAGATGGTGGGAGGAAAGCATCTGACTCAGGAGAGAGGAGATGGTGGGAGGAAAGCAACGGACTCAGGAGAGAGGAGATGGTGGGATGAAAGCAACTGACTCAGGAGAGAGGAGATGGTGGGAGGAAAGCAACGGACTCAGGAGAGAGGAGATGGTGGGAGGAAAGCAACGGACTCAGGAGAGAGGAGATGGTGGGAGGAAAGCAACGGACTCAGGAGAGAGGAGATGGTGGGAGGAAAGCAACGGACTCAGGAGAGAGGAGATGGTGGGATGAAAGCAACGGACTCAGGAGAGAGGAGATGGTGGGAGGAAAGCAACGGACTCAGGAGAGAGGAGATGGTGGGAGGAAAGCAACGGACTCAGGAGAGAGGAGATGGTGGGAGGAAAGCAACGGACTCAGGAGAGAGGAGATGGTGGGATGAAAGCAACTGACTCAGGAGAGAGGAGATGGTGGGAGGAAAGCAACGGACTCAGGAGAGAGGAGATGGTGGGAGGAAAGCAACGGACTCAGGAGAGAGGAGATGGTGGGAGGAAAGCAACGGACTCAGGAGAGAGGAGATGGTGGGAGGAAAGCAACGGACTCAGGAGAGAGGAGTTGGTGGGAGGAAAGCAACGGACTCAGGAGAGAGGAGATGGTGGGAGGAAAGAAAGGTGAGAGAATAGGAGGAATAAGAGGAAGGAGAAGTAAGGTAATGGTAAGGGAAGATATGTGGGAACAGATTATTTTTTTCAAAGGTGAGAGAAGATGGGAGGTGGAACAGATGAAGCCAGTAGAGTAGATATACGTTTTAAAATAATAATGAATGTGCAACACAATACGTGGGAAAAAATAAGAAAATATAGGCTGGGAGATTAATTTAGTAGCAGGGTGGTGGGAGATGAATGTAGTAGCAGGGTGGTGGGAGATGAATGTAGTAGCAGGGTGGTGTGAGATGAATGTTGTAGCAGGGTGGTGGGAGATGAATGTAGTAGCAGGGTGGTGGGAGATGAATGTAGTAGCAGGGTGGTGTGAGATGAATGTAGTAGCAGGGTGGTGTGAGATGAATGTTGTAGCAGGGTGGTGTGAGATTAATGTTGTAGCAGGGTGGTGGGAGATTAATGTTGTAGCAGGGTGGTGGGAGATGAATGTTGTAGCAGGGTGGTGGGAGATGAATGTTGTAGCAGGGTGGAGGGAGATGAAAGTTGTAATTAATCCAAAATAATTTGGCACCACTGCTTTTAATGCGTGTAGGAGGGATGTTGAATGAGCCAGGGATAAATAAGAGGTAAAAACAGTGCTGCGGTGATGGAAAATCCAACAGAATACATTAGCAGAGATGTGCTCCAGTCCAGTCAGGAACTAGGGCCAAGAGGTAATATATGGTAATGAGATTTATGGCTTGGCCCAACTGACTGACTGACTCACTCATTCTCTCTCGCTCTCAGTCCCAGGGTTAGCAGAGATAACTGCCAACTGGATACACCACACTCCTAGAATGCAACTCAGTCACTGTGATATGCCTATCGCACTTCCAATTGCCTAGAGTTCCAGGACAGTGGATAAAGCAGAGACACCTAAATCTTACAGATCTTTGACCTCTGACCTTTTTCAGTCTTTGTGTACCTCTCTCGTTGCCCCTACTGCACCACCCCTCATGACCCTGCAGGTCAAGTCATTAAAAAAGCATCCAAGTGGAACCTATTGATTGATTTCTCTGGCCTACAACCACTTTTCTTTAAAATGTGGTTACTGCACAATGTACATGCCTGGACCTTTCTGTCTCTGTATCTCCCAGCTGGAGCAATACATAAATTATATGTATATAGATTAGTCATATATCTCTGTCAGGCTGCATCATTATAGCTCATAACTATAATCACAAAAAGCTCATTTGGTAATAAACTGCAGAAGGGGCCAACATGATACATGTGATGGATAAGTATAATATAGGAAACATAGACATACTAGAGATGATCTTCCAATAATACAAATCACACTGGATATTGTTTCATCAATCTGAATGCCCTTTCAGTGAACTACTGTCAATCCAGTGAAACAAAGGAATTGGTGATAAGATAACACTGCGTTAGAGTACCCTTCTTTGGCCCTATACTATCCAATCCAAAGTGTTTGTGTCCTTGCCAACTCAGCTCCACTCCTCTCAGCCTGGGGCAGAGACCAGGAGACACAGGCCATCCGGAACAGAACAAGAGATGAGGCAGAAAGTAACAGCTTTCTCAGTCAGCAGAGCTTGTGTATAGGAGCAGAGCTTGTGTATAGGAGCAGAGCTTGTGTATAGGAGCAGAGCTTGTGTATAGGAGCAGAGCTTGTGTATAGGAGCAGAGCTTGTGTATAGGAGCAGAGCTTGTGTATAGGAGCAGAGCTTGTGTATAGGAGAAGAGCTTGTGTATAGGAGCAGAGCTTGTGTATAGGAGCAGAGCTTGTGTATAGGAGCAGAGCTTGTGTATAGGAGCAGAGCTTGTGTATAGGAGCAGAGCTTGTGTATAGGAGCAGAGCTTGTGTATAGGAGCAGGGCTTGTGTATAGGAGCAGAGCTTGTGTATAGGAGCAGGGCTTGTGTATAGGAGCAGAGCTTGTGTATAGGAGCAGAGCTTGTGTATAGGAGCAGAGCTTGTGTATAGGAGGGGGAGGAGGAAAAAGAGAAAGCGGAGGAGGAGGGAGGCGGCACCCATCTCTCTCGTTCTTCCTATCTCTCACTCTCCCAGTAAATGAGCTGAATGAGCTATAGTTGTTCTGCTGATGCCAAAGCCACGCTGACTGACTGGCTGTATGCTCTGCTGTAGTAATGAGTTAGTCTGGCGCTGTGAGCACAAATCACCAGACAAAAGACCAAAACACAGGAAGCGAGAGAGGGAATGCAAAGCTAAAGCCAGGCTGCAAGGTGGGAAATAACAACATATACTACATGCCTCTCTCTCTTTTAAGATCTGCATCTATGAATGTAGAATATTAATTATATTGCAAATATTGCACACACCAAAATAACAAAGGGGAGAGGGATAGGCAGCAACAGAGATTGGGAAGAGGCAGAAAAATCAATGAGAAAGATCTACAATATAACCACTGTTTGCATTTATTATGCTGTGGTAAAGTAAATGTCTAGCATCCTGGGAATTAGACATCAGGGCTGGGGTTTGTGCTGGGTTGGGGTTGTTGAGATTAGGGGGTATAGCTGGCAGAGTCTGAGTGAGAGACTAATGACCGTAGCTGTAAATATTATTCCCATAGGTCACCACCCTGCTGATGAGGTTCAGGGCTGGCTGTGTACTAAACCTACCAGGCTGTCTGTGTACTGCTCTGCATACTGCATGCCTCTGTACAGTATGTATGTACATGCCTATTGGTGTACCGGGCATCTCATAAAATGCCATGTCTACAGGTATGTGTAACAAACGGTGTATTTATAGTATGCATTGGTTGAAGCTCAATGTTAAATCAAATATCGATGAAAATTTATAAATCAACTTGACTGGAGGCACACAACACACTCCCTGCCTCTTGTCATGAGCCGTTACCAAGAACCGCATACTGGATTTTTCAACAAGGTCTTTAGCAATTGAGTTTTCAGAGTATTTTCTATGTCTACCTCGCTCAAATTCTAGACATCACATTAAAACGAGACTATAGCGTCCATAAAGTGAGTGAGTAAGAAAAATTGTTGCAAATACCAGAGCCCATGTGTGTCTGCGAGCAGGAGTGACATAGCGATAGTCTTTAATTTTGCGCAGATGTAGGAAATACACTTAAAATTAAAATATCTAGGTATTTTTTCCTATCATGATGGAACGGTGCTAACCCTGTATCCAACACAACAATCTGAGATCGATCTATGTGTGGAAGGGTAGAGAGGGGCAGAGGTGTTTGTTTGGGAGGGGTAGGGTGAGTGAGTGTACGCATCTGTTGACAAAAATGTAGAATTCCTACTACCGCCCGTTGTTGTGGGTCACAATCCTTCGTAGAAGTCTTTATATTATTCTGCGTATTAATAGTCATTTGTGGTAACACCCACACACCAAATCTTTGATTGGTACTATTTATTACATTATAGAATAATAGTGAAGACATCAAGACTATGAAATAACACATAAGAATCATGTATTGACTAAAAATGAGGGAAGAGGGAAAAAAAGAATGACAAATAAATTGTTGGTTACATTACTATATGTAAGAAGAGCCTAACTGTGGAAGGTGTGATAAACAAATCAAAACATATTTTAATTTTTGAGATTCTATAAATTAGCCACCCTTTGCCTTGACGACATCTTTGCGCACATTTGGCATTCTATCAACCAGCTTCATGAGGTATGGAATGCATTTCATTTAACAGGTTAGCCTTGTTAAAAGTACATTTGAAGAATTTCTTTCCTTCATAATGTATTTGAGCCAATCAATTGTGATGTGACAAGGTAGGGTTGGTATACAAGATGGCGTAGCAGTCAGACATCTTTGTCCTTCATCTTGTCGTGTCCCATGTATATATCTTTTTATATATTTTTCTTTGCATATCTTATTTTATATTTTTCTAAACCTCAACTTCAAAATACTCTCCTGCAACCCACCTCATCCAATGTGGTGTGGATCTGTTTTTTCGAAAGTATTTTTATTTACCTCGGGACCGGAATCCCCCAACAGAAGCGAGCCAGTAGTCAGCTAACCACTGCTAGCGGTCATCAGCTAACCTCTAGCTCGGGAAGCTCTCGCCAGTTTGTACAACGCGACTCAAACCAGAGCATACCGGACCTATTTTCTCTACATATCCCCGGATTCCTACCTAAGCTCTGGACCTTTTCACCTGGATCACCGCAGCTAGCTAGCTGCTATCCGAGTGACTACTCCTGGCTAACGTCTGTCCCGAAGCAAGCACCAATTAGCCTGGAGCTAGCCAATGCTAGGCCCACTCTCCCGGCTAGCTGAAGAGGCCCATCAGCCACTCCTGGGCTACAATACCCGGACCCCTTCTACTGCCGGTACGGGGCACAGAACCCCGCCGATCCTTCACGACTGGACTACGACGTAATCTGCTCGAGGGGATACTCAATTGGCCCCTACATCGCGACGTCCCCTGAATGACCTGATGCTAGCCTCGGCCCGCTAGCTGCTATCCGCAGCCCGCGTGCTGTCTAGAGCATATTGGCCTGTTAGCTGAATAGATCCATCGGCCAATTTCTTGGGCCACTAAACCTATTTTGCCAATTGGACTTGGACCCCTCTGCTACTCGGAACCCCACTAATCCATCACAACTGGTCTGTCAACGTCACTCCACGAAGAGGCTAAAACAGACTTTCCTCCGTTGAGACGTCCTTCTAAGGCCCTCCTGCTATCCCCGGCCTGCTAGATGTCTGAATCGCCGTGTCTCCAGCCAGCCCAACCACTCACTGGACCCCTATGATCACCCGGCTACGCATGCCTCTCCCTAATATCAATATGCCTTGTCCATTACTCATTACTGTCCTGGCTTGTGATTATTGTCTTATTTCACTGTAGAGCCTCTAGCCCTGCTCAATATGCCTTAACCAACCATTTAGTTCCACCTCCCACATATGAGGTGACATCACCTGGTTTAAACATCTCTAGAGACAATATCTCTCTAATCATCACTCAATGCCTAGGTTTACTTCCAATGTACTCACATCCTACCATAACTTTGTCTGTACATTATGCCTTGAACCTATTCTATCGCGCCTAGAAACCTGCTCCTTTTACTCTCTGTTCCGAACGTACTAGACAACCATTTCTGATAGGCTTTAGCTGTACCCTTATCCTACTCCTCCTCTGGTGATGTAGTGGTTAATCCTGGCCCTGCAGTGCCTAGCTCCACTCCTACTCCCCAGGTGCTCTCATTTGTTGACTTCTGTAACCGTAAAAGCCTTGGTTTCATGCATGTTAACATTAGAAGCCTCCTCCCTAAGTTTGTTTTATTCACTGCTTTAGCACACTCTATCAACCTGGATGTCCTAGCTGTGTCTGAATCCTGGCTGATGAAGGCCACCAAAAACCCTCAAATTTCCGTCCCTAACTATAACATTTTTCGATAAGATAGAACTGCCAAAGGGGGTGGTGTTGCAATCTACCGCAGAGATAGCCTGCAAAGTTCTGTCTTACTATCCAGGTCTGTACCCAATCAATTCGAGCGACTTCTTTTAAAAATCCACCATTCCAGAAACAAGTCTCTCACCGTTGACGCAAGCTATAGACCACCCTCTGCCCCCAGCTGTGCCCTGGACACCACATGGGAATAGATTGCCTCCCATCTATCTTCAGAGCTTGTGCTGCTAGGTGACTTAAACTGGGAAATGCTTAACACCCCGGCCATCCTTCAATCTAAACTTGATGCCCTCAGTCTCACTCAAATGATCAATGAACTCACCAGGTATAACCCCAAATCAGTAAACACGGGCACCCTCATAGATACCATCCTGAAGAACTTGCCCTCCAAATACACCTCTGCTGTTTTCAACCAAGATCTCAGTGATCAATGCCTCATTGGCTGGATCTGTAATGGGTCTGCGGTCAAACGACCAGCCCTCATCACTGTCAAACGCTCCCTAAAACACTTCAGCAAGCAGGCCTTTCTAATCGACCTGGCCAGAGTATCCTGGAAGGATACTGATCTCATCCAGTCAGTAGAGGATGCCTGGTTATTCTTGAAAAGTAATTTCCTCACCATCTTCAATGAACATGCCCCATTCAAAAAATGTAGAACCAGGAACAGATATAGCCCTGGATTCTCTCCAGACCTGATTGCCCTTGACCAGCACAAAAACATCCTTTGGCGTTCTGCATTAGCATCGAATAGCTCCCGTGATATGCAACTTTTCAGGGAAGTCAGGAACCAATATACATAGGCAGTTAGGAAAGCTAAGGCGAACTTTTTCAAGCAGAAATGTTCATCCTGTAGCACAAATTCAAAAAAGTTCTGGGACACTGTAAAGTCCATGGAGAATAAGAGCACCTCCACCCAGCTGCCCACTGCATTGAGGCTAGGAAACACTGTCACCATCGATAAATCCACTATAACTGAGAAATTCAATAAGTATTTTTCTACGGCTGGCCATGCTTTATACCTGGCTACCCGTACCCCGTTCAACAATCCTCCAACCCCCACAGCAACTTGCCCAAGCCTCCCAATTTCTCCTTCACCCAAATCCAGATCGCTGATGTTCTGAAAGTGTTGCAAAATCTGGACCCCTACAAATCAGCCGGGCTAGACAATCTGGACCCTCTCTTTCTAAAATTATCTGCCGAAATTGTTGCAACGCCTATTACTAGCCTGTTCAACCTCTCTTTCGTATCGTCTGAGATTGCCAAAGATTGGAAAGCTGCCGCGGTCATCCCCCTCTTCAAAGGGGGAGACACTCTAGACCCAAACTGCTACAGACCTATATCTATCCTACCCTGCCTTTCTAAGGTCTTCGAGGGCCAAGTTAACAAACAGATCACTGACCACTTCTCCAGTATGCAATCTGGTTTCAGAGCTGGTCATGGGTGCACCTCACCACGCTCAAGGTCCTGAACGATATCATAACCGCCATAGATAAGAGACATTACTGTGCAGCCGTATTCATCGACCTGGCCAAGGCGTTCGACTCTGTCAATCACCGCATTCTTATCGGCAGACTCAACAGCCTTGGTTTCTCAAATGATTGCCTCGCCTGGTTCACCAACCACTTCTCTGATAGAGTTTGGTGTGTCAAATCGGAGGGCCTGTTATCCGGACCTCTGGCAGTCTCTATGGCGGTGCCACAGGGTTAAATTCTCAGGCTGACTCTCTTCTCTGTATACATCAATGATGTTGCTCTTGCTGCTGGTGAGTCTCTGATCCACCTCTACGCAGACGAAACCATTCTGTATACCTCCGGCCCTTCTTTGAACACTGTGTTAACTAACCTCAAGACGAGCTTCAATGCCATACAACTCTCCTTCCGTGTCCTCCAACTTCTCTTAAATGCAAGTAAAACTAAATGCATGCTCTTCAAACGATCGCTGCCCGCACATGCCCGCCCATCCAGCATCAGTCCTCTGGACGGTTCTGACTTAGAATATGTGGACAACTACAAATACCTAGGTGTCTGGTTAGACTGTAAACTCTCCTTACAGACTCACATTAAGCATCTCCAATCCAAAATTAAATCTAGAATTGGCTTCATAATCCGGAACAAAGCATTCTTCACTCATGCTGCCAAACATACCCTCGGAAAACTGACCATCCTACCGATCCTCGACTTCTGCGATGTCATTTACAAAATACCCTCTAACACTCTACTCAACAAATTGGATGCAGTCTATCACAGTGCCATCCATTTTGTTACCAAAGCCCCATATACTACCGACCACTGCGACCTGTACGCTCTCGTTGGCTGGCCCTCGCTTCATACTCGTCGCCAAACCCACTGGCTCCAGGTCATCTACAAGTCTCTGCTAGGTAAAGCACCGCCTTATCTCAGCTCACTGGTCACCATAGCAACACCCACCCATAGCATGCGCTCCAGGAGGTATATCTCACTGGTCACCCCCAAAGCCAATTCCTACTTCGGCCGCCTTTCCTTACAGTTCTCTGCTGCCAATGACCCGGAACAAACTGCAAAAATCACTGAAACTGGAGACTCATATCTCCCTCACTAGCTTTAAGCACCAGCTGTCAGAGCAGCTCACAGATCACTGCAGCTGTACATAGCCCATCTGTAATTAGCCCATCCAACTACCTCATCCCCATACTGTATTTATTTATTTATCTTGTTCCTTGTCATCCCATTATCTCTACTTGCACATTCATCTTCTGCACATCTACCATTCCAGTGTTTAATTGCTATATTGTAATTACTTCGTCACCATGGCCTATTTATTGCCTTACCTCCCTTATCCTACCTCATTTGCACATACTGTATATAGACTTTTTCTACTGTATTATTGACTGTATGTTTGTTTATTCCATGTGTAACTCTGTGTTGTTGTATGTGTCAAACTGCTTTTCTTTATCTTGGCCAGGTCGCAGATGCAAATGAGAACTTGTTCTCAACTAGCCTACCTGGTTAAATAAAGGTGAAATACAATTTTAAAAAATAATACAGAGGATAGCACTAATTGGTAAAAGACCAAGTCCATATAATGGCAAGCACAGCTCAAATAAGCAAAGAGAAACGATAGTCCATCATTACTTTAAGACATGAAGGTCAGTCAATACGGAATATTTCTAGAACTTTGAAAGTTACTTCAAGTGCAGTCGCAAAAACAATCAAGTGCTATGATGACACTGGCTCTCTTGAGGCCCACCCCAGGTAAGGAAGACCCAGAGCTACCTCTGCTGCAGAGGATAAATTCATTAGAGTTACCAGCCTCAGAAATGTCAGACAAATATATGCTTCACAGAGTTCAAGTAAAAGACACATCTCAACATAATCTGTTCAGAGGAGACTGCGTGAATCAGGTATTCATGGTCGAATTTCTGCAAAGAAAGCACTACTAAAGGACACCAATAAGAAGAGACTTGCTTGGCCCAAGAAACACAAGCAATAGACATTAGACCGGTGGAAATCTGTCCTTTGGTCTGATAAGCCTAAATTTGTGAATCTTGTTTCAAACCGCGGTGTCTTTATGAGAAGCAGAGTAGCTGAATGGTTGATCTCCGCATGTATGGCTCCCACCATGAAGCATGGAGGAGGAGGTGTTATGGTGTGGGGGTGCTTTGCTGGTGACACGGTCTGTGATTTATTTAGAATTCAAGGCACACTTAATCAGCATGGCTACCACAGCATTCTGCAGCGATATGCCATCCCATCTGGTGTGCACTTAGTGGGACTATCATTTGTTTTCCAACAAGACAATGAACCAACACACCTCCAGGCTGTGTAAGAGCTATTTGACCAAGAAGGAGAGTGATGGATTACTGCATAAGATGACCTGGCCTTCACAATCAACCCAATTGAGATGGTTTGGGATGAGTTGGACCGCAGAGTTAAGGAAAAGCAGCCAACCAGCGCTCAGCATATGTGGGAACTCTTTCAAGACTGTTGGAAAAACATTACAGGTGAAGCTGATTGAGAGAATGCAAACATGTCATCAAGGTGGCTACTTTGAAGAATCTAGAATATAAAATATAAACTTTATTGGTTACTACATGGTTCCATATGTGTTATTTCATAGTATTGATGGCTTCACTATTATTCTACAATGTAGAAAATCAAAAAAATTAAGAAAAACCCTTGAATGAGTAGGTGTGTCTAAACGTTTGACTGGTACTGTATATATTTACAAATAATATATATATGGGGGATTGGAAATGATGCAGACAATTGCATTGATAGAAGTCAATCTATCTCCAATATTATAGCTGATCTAGCTTGTAGGTGCAACAGTTTCTATTGAATTTATAATTTAATCGCTCCCACATGATCATTTCTGGGGGCGAAGGACAGTGTCTACTGTCTACCAGTGTAAGGCTAGCTAGCTACCGTTGTAGTCGCTTCATCTAAACAATCGCCAGCTGGGATCCAACGTTATTGTGCATTAAAGCCACCTACCGTAATGGAGCGCCCCAGCTTCTCCTAAATTATAAAGAGGCAGGAATACCCATATACAGGAACGCCCAGAATTGCGGACTGCAATTGCACCCTTCTCAATGCACATGCAAGTAGCACATCGGCTGTGCATTGCAGTGAGCGTACACATGCTAGCTAGCCAATTAGCTAGATCAACATATATGAGAGAGACACATCATTGTTCGAGCATTCAGAACAAATTCCAGCCCTAACCTTATGAATAATTAATTAATTACACCCTGCTCTGTCAATGCGATTTCCTTCATACAATTTTAATCCAAATTTGCACTGACTGTGTCAAGTTACTTTTCAGTTTGTTCCCAGAAACCCAGTATGCAAAACTACGTTTAAAATATGTATTTTCCAGACTTTGAAGTTAGGTTAATTTTAGGTTCTGAATTCAAGTTTTCAGGAGGTTTAAAATATATATTTTACGGACGTTGAAATTAAAACCATTCTTAACGTTGAAAATACGTATTTTCCGGTTCTGAATGAATGTTGAAAAGACTTTCTTCACTTTTTTTTACTGCAATGTACTGCACTTTGCTGTGCTGTACTGCAGTAGTTCTCAAACATCTCCCCGGGGACCCCCAGACATTTCACAATTTTGCTGTAGCTCTGAACTAGCTATTCAAGAGCTTGAGGATTAGTTGACAAGTTGAATCCGGTGTGCTAGCTCCGGAATAGATCAATTACATGGAACGGCCTGGGGTCCCCATGGAGAGGTTTGACAACCATTCCTCTATTGCACAAAACGTTGGTGTCCAAACTTGCGAAGCATAGATGTCGGGACAGGACCAAAAATCTTCGTCCGTGGACGAGATCCCCTAAATCGAAACACTTCGATAAAGCTACAACTTTTGTAACAGATTAGGAGAATTAGGTTAAGGATAGGAAAATGATAAAATGCTGACCAGACCGGACCGGACACATCGCATGCGCGAGCGTCGCAAAATACATTTTGAAATCCATGTTATTCAATTATTGCACCCACACGGCTCCGTCTACGACGCCAAGGGCTAGAAGATAGAAGTCTTTCCTATTTCTGACGCAGATCGCGCTGAAAGTCATCTCCTCATTGGTTTATAGAAGCAGGTACCCACGTGCCATCTCCTCATTGGTTATACCCACGTGGGTGATTGAAAGACGAACTTTGTTGCCGGTTGTCGTGGTAATACAATGAAAGTTTAGATGCGATCACCATATAAGTTCAAAGATGAAAAAGCCTGGAAGGAGGAGAGATGAATAGAATCGATTAATTGTCGGAGTAGAGGTCCTTGTGCATTTCAGGAAAAATAACATAAATAATATCCCAGGACAAATTAGCTAGCAACAGCAAGCTAGCTAAATAGGACAAATTAACATTAGCTAGCAAGTGCAAGCTAGCTAGCTAAATTGCCATACATGCTTTTCAACCTGTCCCCAAATTAATGTCATTGGTTCAGAGTTTGTTTTGATATTTTAACCTGCGTGCCGTGATCACGTTTGGTGTGGGGGGGGGGGCAAAATACATTTATGCAAGATAGCGCTCGATGGCGCACGTGCGCAGCCGGTTTGGGTTGTAAGGGTTTGAAAAAATGCTCTCCTAACCTCCCAAGAAAAGTAACTTGTATCAAAGTGGTGTGTTTTTAGGGAGTGCCATCCGTGGAAAGTTGAAATCAAGTCTGGACCCAGACCCGGCGCCAGGATAAAGTGACTTAGCGGCCAGTAACATTTTTGGGGGTTTTGCATTGGAATTATATTGAATTCTGCTTACAGTATATAATCACCCTATACTACAATAAAGATAAAAATCAAATGTCGAGACTCCAAAATCACTAAGTGCTTTTGAAGTCTGTAGTCCATCTCTTCTGCGCTGTATCAGCACAATGGAGGGCGCACTACAGCTAGTCCATTTTGGTAATGAATATAGACTACAAGCTAAATAGGGCAATTAATCTATTACAAACAACCATTGTGAATATAGCCATACACACAGCTGTCATAACAAAATAATGCAAACTAAATAGCCTAGTTATTCATGCATGCAAAAAAAATACTGAATAGCAGTTTGGCTTAGAATACTGACACAACTGTGAATGCGAACGAACGCAAACAGAAGAAAACAGCAGTACCAAGAGGTAGGCCTAGTAAACAAAATATCAGATCGATTAAGGCATGACACAATCTATATTTAGGATAGTTACATTAACAGTAAACAAACGCAGCAAACAAAAGGTGAATGGAGATCCAAATAACCAAAACATAAGCTACAGCCTACTACAGAGAGATGCAGTCATGTACAGCTGTCAAGCCAAATAAATAGGCATATAAAGGCATGCTTCTAACATGGAAAATCATGCTGCTGGCTCACGAGTTAAGCAACATGTTGTGATATGGCACAATACAATTATGTGTGTCAAATTCGACCCACATAATCAATTAAGCAATGCCAACATGTTTCCAATACATACAGTTCCATTTACAGCAACAAAAACCTATAGGCTACCAAGAAAACCATTCTAAAATGTAGCCTATCAATTTCTATGATGAACCTGGTATGTACTTGGAGTGCATTCAAAAAGTATTCAGGCTCATTTACTTTTTCCACATATTGTTACGTTACAGACTTATTTTAAAATTGATTTTATCAATCTACACACAATACCCCCAAATGACAAAGTGAAAACAGGTTTTAAGAAATGTTTGCAAATGTATTACAAATAAAAACCAGAAATACCTTATTTACATAGGTATTCAGACCCTTTGCTATGAGACTCAAAATTGAGCTCAGGTGCATCCTGTTTCCATTGATCATCTTTGAGATGTTTCTACAACTTCATTGTCGTCCACCTGTGGTAAATTCAATTGATTGGACATGATTTGTAAAGGCACACACCTGAAGATATAATGTCCCACAGTTGACAGTGCATGTCAGAGAAAAAACCAAGCCATGAGGTCTTTGGAATTGTCCGTAGAGCTCTGAGGCAGGATTGTGTCCAGGCACAGATCTGGGGATGGACACCAAAACATTTCTGCAGCATTGAAAGTCCCCAAGAACACAGTGGGCTCTATCATTTTTAAATGGAAGAAGTTTGGTACCACAAAGAGTCTTCATAGAGCCTTGGTCAGGGAGGTGACCAAGAACCTGATGGTCACTCTGAAGCAGCTCCAGAGTTCCTCTGTGCAGATTGGAGAAACTTCAAGAAGAACAACCATCTCTGCAGCACTCCGCCAATCAGGCCTTTATGGTAGAGTGGCCAGAAGGAAGCCTCTCCTCAGTAGAAGGCACATGATAGCCTATTGGAGTTTGCCAAAAGGCACCTAAAGGACTCTTAGATCATGAGAAACAAGATTCTCTGGTCTGATGAAACCAAGATTGGACTCTTTGGCCTGAATGTCAAGTGTCACGTCTGTTGGAAACCTGGCACCATCCCTATGGTGAAGCAAGGTGGTGGCAGCATCATGCTGTGGGGAAGTTTTCAGCGGCAGGGACTGTAAGACTAGTCAGGATCAAGGGAAAGATGAGCAGAGCAAAGTACAGAGAGAGCCTTGATGAAAACCTGCTCCAGAGCGCTTAGGACCTTAGACTAAGCACTTAACCAAGACAACGCAGGCGTGGCTTCAGGACAAGTCTGTGAATGTCCTTAAGTGGCCCAGCCAGAGCCCAGACTTAAACCTGATCGAACATCTGTGCAGCCTTCCACAGAGATGAGAAGCGTTTTTCCCGCCTTCTTATGGAAACCCCAAAGGAGTCATTCCTAACAGCCCCAGAGGCTTTCCATAGTCCCCTACATACACTGTGGAGTACCTTGCCCATTGTGCTAACACAGAGCAGCGGAGATATCATTTGTTTTGCCGCCAACCTGTCACTCAATCATTTTAACTTTTTTGCTATTTTAAATAGGGATATACAACTAATACTGAGGGGGCTAAACATTTTTTACTTTAGCCCCCTCATGGAGCTGGGGCCGTCTGGAACGCACAAAAAAAAGACAGCCGGTCTGGACTTAGTGGGAAGTAGCCATCAAGTTTCTTTTCTTTTTTCAAATGCTCACTCAGCCAATTTATTCAGTACTTTGAGAGTCACATGAAACGGTATGTGCTTAATGTAAAGCAGATGTTGATATCCCCCCCATCTTTAAAGGGAGAATCCATATGGTTTGCATAAATACAAATAGCCATGTCTATAAAGTAATAGCTTGGGCCCGGTTTCTTGCGATGGAACATAAACTTACAAGTGTTTTATTTTACCCGGTAAGTTGACTGAGAACACACTCTCATTTACAGAAACAACATGGAGAATTTACAGGGGAGAGGAGATGAAAGAGCCTATTTGAAGCTGGGGATGATTAGACGGCCATGATGGTATGAGGGCCAGATTGGGAATTTAACCAGAATAGCGGGGTTAACACTCCTACTCTTACTATAAGTGCCATGGGATCTTTAGTGACCACAGTGAGTCAGGACTCCCGTTTAATGTCCCATCCGAAAGACAGCACCCTACACAGGGTAATGTCCCCAATCACTGCCCTGGGGCATTGGGCAATTTTTTTTGACCACAGGAAAGATTTCCTCCTTCTGGCCCTCCATCAGGGGGGCAGGGTAGCCTAGTGGTTAGAGTGTTCGACTACTAACCAGAAGGTTGCAAACCCCCGAGCTGACAAGGTACAAATCTGTTGTTCTGCCCCTGGACAGGCAGTTAACCCACTGTTTCTAGGCCGTCATTGAAAATAAGAATTTGTTCTTAACTGACTTGCCTGGTTAAATAAAGGTTAAAAAAATAAATAATAATAAAAAACACCACTTCCAGCAGCATCTGGTTTCCCAATCAGGGACTGACCAGGACAAACCCAGCTTAGCTTCAGAGGCAAGCCAGCAGTGTGGTGAAGGGTGGTATATTGCTGGCACAAAATTATGCAATGTTTCTATAATGGCCAAAGAACTCACATGCATTTACAAAAAACACCACATAGGGAGAATGTTCAATAGGTGCGATCGAAAGAAAGGCAGCGCTGCTCTCAGATCAGCATTCTCCATTCAAATCTTACCTTAACATTAGATACTGACAACAGATCAGCTCCTAAAAATAAATGATCACCTATGGCTGCAAATAATGAGGCAGCACATCATTGCGCACATGTTAGGCCTACACATCAGACAGTAGTCTACAATTAGCGGTCTCTCCTTCACTGCAGCCGAGGTGAGTAAAACATTTAAACGTGTTAACCCTCGCAAGGCTGCAGGCCCAGACGGCATCCCCAGCCGCGCCCTCAGAGCATGCGCAGACCAGCTGGCTGGTGTGTTTACGGACATATTCAATCAATCCCTATACCAGTCTGCTGTTCCCACATGCTTCAAGAGGGCCACCATTGTTCCTGTTCCCAAGAAAGCTAAGGTAACTGAGCTAAACGACTACCGCCCCGTAGCACTCACTTCCGTCATCATGAAGTGCTTTGAGAGACTAGTCAAGGACCATATCACCTCCACCCTACCTGACACCCTAGACCCACTCCAATTTGCTTACCGCCCAAATAGGTCCACAGACAATGCAATCTCAACCACACTGCACACTGCCCTAACCCATCTGGACAAGAGGAATACCTATGTGAGAATGCTGTTCATCGACTACAGCTCGGCATTCAACACCATAGTACCCTCCAAGCTCGTCATCAAGCTCGAGACCCTGGGTCTCGACCCCGCCCTGTGCAACTGGGTACTGGACTTCCTGACGGGCCGCCCCCAGGTGGTAAGGGTAGGTAACAACATCTCCTCCCGCTGATCCTCAACACTGGGGCCCCATAAGGGTGTGTTCTGAGCCCTCTCCTGTACTCCCTGTTCACCCACGACTGCGTGGCCATGCACGCCTCCAACTCAATCATCAAGTTTGCGGATGACACAACAGTGGTAGGCTTGATTACCAACAACGACGAGACGGCCTACAGGGAGGAGGTGAGGGCCCTCGGAGTGTGGTGTCAGGACAATAACCTCACACTCAACGTCAACAAAACTAAGGAGATGATTGTGGACTTCAGGAAACAGCAGAGGGAACACCCCCCTATCCACATCGATGGAACAGTAGTGGAGAGGGTAGCAAGTTTTAAGTTCCTCGGCATACACATCACAGACAAACTGAATTGGTCCACTCACACAGACAGCATCGTGAAGAAGGCGCAGCAGCGCCTCTTCAACCTCAGGAGGCTGAAGAAATTCGGCTTGTCACCAAAAGCACTCACAAACTTCTACAGATGCACAATCGAGAGCATCCTGGCGGGCTGTATCACCGCCTGGTACGGCAACTGCTCCGCCCATAACCGTAAGGCTCTCCAGAGGGTAGTGAGGTCTGCACAACGCATCACCGGGGCAAACTACCTGCCCTCCAGGACATCTACACCACCCGATGTTACAGGAAGGCCATAAAGATCATCAAGGACATCAACCACCCGAGCCACTGCCTGTTCACCCCGCTATCATCCAGAAGGCGAGGTCAGTACAGGTGCATCAAAGCTGGGACCGAGAGACTGAAAAACAGCTTCTATCTCAAAGCCATCAGACTGTTAAACAGCCACCACTAACATTGTGTGGCTGCTGCCAACACACTGACACTGACTCAACTCCAGCCACTTAAATAATGGGAATTGATGGGAAATTATGTAATATATCACTAGCCACTTTAAACAATGCTACCTTATATAATGTTACTTACCCTACATTATTCATCTCATATGCATACGTATATACTGTACTCTATATCATCGACTGCATCCTTATGTAATACATGTATCACTAGCCACTAACTATGCCACTTTGTTTACATACTCATCTCATATGTATATACTGTACTCGATACCATCTACTGTATCTTGCCTATGCTGCTCTGTACCATCACTCATTCATATATCCTTATGTACATATTCTTTATCCCCTTACACTGTGTATAAGACAGTAGTTTAGGAATTGTTAGTTAGATTACTTGTTGGTTATTACTGCTTTGTCGGAACTAGAAGCACAAGCATTTCGCTACACTCGCATTAACATCTGCTAACCATGTGTATGCGACAAATAAAATTTGATTTGATTTGAGCTAAATAGAACTCAATTGATTGAACATTAAATTGCTTTAAATACACTGCTCAAAAAAATAAAGGGAACACTTAAACAACATAATGTAACTCCAAGTCAATCACACTTCTGTGAAATCAAACTCTCCACTTAGGAAGCAACACTGATTGACAATACATTTCACATGCTGTTGTGCAAATGGAATAGACAACAGGTGGAAATTATAGGCAATTAGCAAGACACCCCCAATAAAGGAGTGGTTCTGCAGGTGGGGACCACAGACCACTTCTCAGTTCCTATGCTTCCTGGCTGATGTTTTGGTCACTTTTGAATGCTGGAGGTGCTTTCACTCTCGTAGTAGCATGAGACAAAGTCTACAACCCACACAAGTGGCTCAGGTAGTGCAGCTCATCCAGGTAGTGCAGCTCATCCAGGATGACACATCAATGCGAGCTGTGGCAAGAAGGTTTGCTGTGTCTGTCAGCGTAGTGTCCAGAGCATGGAGGCGCTACCAGGAGACAGGCCAGTACATCAGGAGACGTGGAGGAGGCAGTAGGAGGGCAACAACCCAGCAGCAGGACCGCTACCTCCGCCTTTGTGCAAGGAGGAGCAGGAGGAGCACTGCCAGAGCCCTGCAAAATGACCTCCAGCAGGCCACAAATGTGCATGTGTCAGCTCAAACGGTCAGAAACAGACTCCATGAGGGTGGTATGAGGACCGGACGTCCACAGGTGGGGGTTGTGCTTACAGCCCAACACCATGCAGGACGTTTGGCATTTGGGGCGGCAGGGTAGCCTAGTGGTTAGAGCGTTGGACTAGTAACCGAGAGGTTGAAAGTTCAAACCCCCGAGCTGACAAGGTACAAATCTGCCGTTCTGCACAGACTGTCCAGGAGTTGGCGGATGCTTTAGTCCAGGTCTGGGAGGAGATCCCTCAGGAGACCATCCGCCACCTCATCAGGAGCATGCCCAGGCATTGTAGGGAGGTCATACAGGCACGTGGAGGCCACACACACTACTGAGCCTAATTTTGACTTGTTTCAAGGACATTACATCTAAGTTGGATCAGCCTGTAGTGTGGTTTTCCACTTTAATTTTGAGTGTGACTCCAAATCCAGACATCCATGGGTTGATACATTTGATTTCCATTGATAATTTTTGTGTGCTTTTGTTGTTAGCACATTCAACTATGTAAGAAAAAAATATTTAATAAGAATATTTCATTCATTCAGATCTAGGATGTGTTAGTGTTCCCTTTATTTTTTGAGCAGTGTATATAGGCCTTAGTAGCCTACAATATTTATATTTTAATGCTGCCATCCCACTTTTCATTTGAAGCATCTTTTTACATTTTGATTGTTTATAACAATTGCAAAGACATTGGCAACTTTGTATTAGAGTAAACCTTATTCTGAAGTTATCGGTGGTCACAGAGATCTTTTGTGTATAAAGAGGAAGGGCAAAAAAGCATCTAACGACCCAGTTAGCGGGTCTATGAGGCAGTCGGTAAATAACAAGTGTTTTCTAGTGCAACTTTAGTAATAATGGTTTTGGGAAACAGCTCTGAGATTTAATGATGCACCTGCAAAGTTTATATCGATGAACTTAGTCTTAAGCTGCTTTTGGGAAACCTGGCCCTGGACAATAAATTAAGTGAGACAAAACTTGTTTATACATAATTTGAAGTGCAAATTACATTTTCGAAAGACACCTTTTGCATGTGGAAATGTTTTATTTAGTCACATCACTTCTTGGTGTAAAAACAAAACAAACAATGTTTTAAGTGAAAAGAAGGCATTGGTCTGAACCAAAAAATAAAGAAAATTCACGAGAACCACATTGCCTACTCCACCCATGCTGTACCAAGGTTTTCCGGCACACAGCTTTGACCTACTACAGTTGGTCTATTGTACGTCAAACAATGTGTATGCAGGTTGCGAAGGATTCAGACAACTTAATTCATACTTTTGAGGAAAAATTGTCTTTACAGTGTCCTGCTATTCAAATGATGTACACTGAACACAAATATAAATGCAACATGTGCAGTTTTGTCACACAACAGATATCACAGATATCTCAAGTTGAAGGAGCGTGCAATTGGCATGCTGACTGCAGGAATGTTGAGGAAATACTGTATTTAAGGAAATACAGGCAGCACCATATTACTACAAGAAAAAAACAGCTCACTCAATCAAGCATTATGGTCTTGTAAGTATAAAAGCAAAGCATGCTCTCATACAATTAAAAAAGCTTGAAAAGGTAATGGAATGGAATTAGTGTGTGAAGAATACAATACTTTAACTTGTATGCGGTACAAATCACAATATTGTGAGAGCACCTGCTCTACGAGTATGAATTAGGCTGTTTGAGAAAGTTTGAATCCTAAGCAACCTGCATACACATCGTTTGAAGTACATCAGACCAGCGTAGCTACTATATTAGGTCCAAGCTGTGTGCTGGGAGCTCTTGGAGAGCATGGGTGGAACAGGCTTTGTGGTGCCCATTTGAATTTCCTTTCTTTTTTGGCTTCAGACCAATGCCTACTTCTCACTTAAAACAGTTTTTTGTGTGTTTTTAATTACATATTGGTGCAGACCGTACAGTCAAGAGAAAAAAAGATACACGCCCATCTTTCTGCAAATCTCTGGCTGGTGTCTAGGCTACATTTCTGCTCATGTGCCTATCTTTAAAAAAACATTTTTTTTTACCTTTATTTAACTAGGCAAGTCAGTTAAGAACAAATTCTTATTTTCAATGATGGCCTAGGAACAGTGGGTTACCTGCCTGTTCAGGGGCAGATCGACAGATTTGTAACTTGTCAGCTCAGGGATTTGAACTTGCAACCTTCCGGTTACTAGTCCAACGCTCTAACCATTAGGCTACACTGCCGCTACATGTTGTCTGCATGCCATTTATTTTATGTGCCAGTCCCAATGCCAGTCTGCCTGTAGACATTCCCTAAAGTGTGTGTGTGGGGGGGGGGAGCCTTGAAGGTGGAAGAGCCATTTTCACAGTCAAAAAGATTCCAGTTTCCCGGTGGAGGCGCCGGGCCAGACAGCTCCCGGCTAATCCACAGGATTCTGGAGAGCTAAATTTCCTTTCTCTATGTGTGTGTGTGTGTGTGTGTGTGTGTGTGTGTGTGTGTGTGTGTGTGTGTGTGTGTGTGTGTGTGTGTGTAGCATCTTAAGCACTAGTCTCCATCACAAAATGAACAGGCTAGCACTTGATACTACTCATGGGGAAAATATGATTTTCAGGCTTGATGTGCCATTTCACCATGCAGACACCTATACGCATGCACAGATCCACACACACACACACACACACACACACACACACACACACACACACACACACACACACACACACACACACACACACACACACACACACACACACACACACACACACAAAGTGTTATGATTAGTGTGAATGTACACATAGCTGATCCTACACACCAGTGAATAAAAGACAGATTCCCACGCTGAGACCAGTCCGACAATATCACACTGGAAACAGGGACAAAACAGACCCCCCCCCAACACACACACACACACACACAGTTGTCTCTCTTGTCTGTTTTCTTTCACCTTCCCCATCTATTCTCTGCCTTCTGCAAACAGAGTTAAGTGAACAAATCCCTGAGCATCCTCCATCTCCCCATCTCTCTCCCCCTCTCTTTCTCCCCATCTAATAAGATCACTTTCAGCGACAGCAGAAGGGTGACCTCTCGCCACAGCCCTCCCACTGTTCCATCTGTTTGCATACTCCCTTCCACTCTTTCTCTCTCTCTCTCTTTGTACCAAAGATTCGTGGAAAAGTACTAGTCAGTCTCCACAGACTTGCACCCACTCAATATACAGTATACTGACTCTCTTACTTATGACATCTAAACACTCCATACTCTGGCTTCTTCTGTTTGTCTGTCTTCCTGCCATCTCTCTATGTCATTCTTTTCATTCTCATTCATTCTTTCACACAACCCTCCTGTCCTGTTCTATCTGCCTGCACATGTCTCTCCCCTGTGAGTTCCATCTGTACAGCACAGCAGCAGTCAGGGAGAGGTAGGGGGTGAGTCATGCACTGGGCTCCAACAACACAGTGCGGCATTCACATTCTTAGGACTTTTCCTTTTCATAGGACACACACATAGATACAAGTGGCAGACTGTAGCCTATATGTGGACATAACAGTCTCAAGAAGTGGTTTTATTTTATTACAGTTGAGCTCCAGACTGATAATAGAAGCCAAACAGGCAGCTACAGTGAGGGGGCAAAAGTATTTCCTCCCCTGCTGATTTTGTACGTTTGCCCACTGACAAAGAAATGATCAGTCTATAATTTTAATGGTAGGTTTATTTGAACAGTGAGAGACAGAATAACAACAACAAAAATCCAGAAAAAACACATGTCAAAAATGTTATACATTTATTTGCATTTTAATGAGGGAAATAAGTATTTGACCCCTCTGCAAAACATGACTTAGTACTTGGTGGCAAAACCCTTGTTGGCAATCACAGAGGTCAGACGTTTCTTGTTGTTGGCCATCAGGTTTGCGCACATCTCAGGAGGGATTTTGTTCCACTCCTCTTTGCAGATCTTCTCCAAGTCATTAAGATTTCGAGGCTGACGTTTGGCAACTCGAACCTTCAGTTCCCTCCACAGATTTTCTATGGGATTGAGGTCTGGAGACTGTTTAGGCCACTCCAGGACCTTAATGTGCTTCTTCTTGAGCCACTCCTTTGTTGCCTTGGCCGTGTGTTTTGGGTCATTGTCATGCTGCAATACCCATCCACGAACCATTTTCAATGCCCTGGCTGAGGGAAGGAGGTTCTCACCCAAGATTTGACGGTACATGGCCCCGTCCATCGTCCCTTTGATGCGGTGAAGTTGTCATGTCCCCTTAGCAGAAAAACACCCCCAAAGCATAATGTTTCCACCTCCATGTTTGACGGTGGGGATGGTGTTCTTGGTGTCATAGGCAGCATTCCTCCTCCTACAAACACGGCGAGTTGAGTTGATGCAAAAGAGCTCCATTTTGGTCTCATCTGACCACAACACTTTCCCCCAGTTGTCCTCTGAATCATTCAGGTGTTCATTAGCAAACTTCAGACGGGCATTTACTTCTTGAGCAGGGAGACCTTGCGGGCGCTGCAGGATTTCAGTCCTTCACGGCGTAGAGTGTTACCAATTGTTTTCTTGGTGACTATGGTCCCAGCTGCCTTGAGATCATTGACAAGATCCTCCTGTGTAGTTCTGGGCTGATTCCTCACCGTTCTCATGATCATTGTAACTCCACGAGGTGAGATCTTGCATGGAGCCCCAGGCCGAGGGAGATTGACAGTTATTTTGTGTTTCTTCCATTTGCGAAAAATAACACCGCCTGTTGTCGCCTTCTCACCAAGCTGCTTGGCAATGGTCTTGTAGCCCATTCCAGCCTTGTGTAGATCTACAATCTTGTCCCTGACATCCGTGGAGAGCTCTTTGGTCTTAACATTTTTGACATGTGTTTTTATGAATGTTTTTGTTGTTATTCTGTCTCACTGTTCAAATGAACCTACCATTAAAATTATAGACTGATCATTTCTTTGTCAAACGTACAAAATCAGCAGGGGATCAAATACTTTTCTCCCTCACTGTATGTAGATGTCTGAGAAAACAACGAGGCTCGTCTGTTTGTCTTACTCCATGACAGGAAGGTGACAGCCTGTCTTTGCGTCCTTTTTTTTTTTTTTTTTACACCTTTATTTAACTAGGCAAGTCAGTTAAGAACAAATTCTTATTTTCAATGACGGTCTAGTGGGTTAACTGCCTGTTCAGGGGCAGAACAACAGATTTTTACCTTGTCAGCTTGGGGATTCGATCTTGCAACCTTAACGTTACTAGTCCAACGCGCTAACCACTAGGCTACCTGCAGCGCCATTAACTCAGTAAAGCTGTTTAGACCCGTCTGAGATTTGACAGCAGCTGGGGACTTCTGGAGGGAAAGCAGTCAGACAGTATTCAGCCAGCATGACACTGAGCCGACTAAGACCAGACTGAGTATGATCTGTGTCTCTGCCTGTCTACACCTTGCAGTGTGTCAAAGTCTGTCCCAACAAAACCATGTGTCTGGATCAATGATACACAGGCCAGATGCATGAAACTTGAAACAGTCAAGATACATGAAATATGAAACAGGCCAGATGCATGAAGCTTGAAACAGGCCAGAAGCATTAAGCTTGAAACAGGCCAGATGAGAAAAAGGAGCCCTATGAGTGAGTGAGTGAGTGAGTGAGTGAGTGAGTGAGTGAGTGAGTGAGTGAGTGAGTGAGTGAGTGAGTGAGTGAGTGAAAAGACAATCAGAGGGCAGGAGCAAAGGAGAGAAGTGGCGACAAAGGACACCTCTGCTAGTTAGAAGGTGCCTCAATGCGGTGGGGGCCATAGAGCTCTGGGGGCCCATGCGCCTGTCATTGATTTTAACATTGACACCCCTCCCCCTTTTGTTTATACACAGCTGCTACTTGCTGTTTATTATTTATACATAGTCACTTTACCCCTACCTACATGTACAAATTACCTTGACTAACTTGTACCCCCGCACATTGACTCGGTACCGGTACACCCTGTTTATAGCCTCATTATTGTTATTTTATTGTGTTACTTTTTATTTTATTTAGTAAATATTTTCTTAATTCTATTTCTTGAACTGCATTGTTGGTTAAGGGCTTGTCATCAAGCATTTCACGGTAATACAACACCTGTTGTATTTGGCACATGTGACAGGAATGTGACTGAAAATGCGTCTCTGGCCATAAAAAAACTCAAAGCAAACTGATTTAAAGAAAGGGGATATCGGTGAACAAATTCCGTGGTCAAGGCTATGACGGAGCCAGTGCAATGAGTGGAATTTACTCAGATGTTGAAAAGCACATAGCAGACCGAGAGCCTAAAGCTTCTATTCTTCTTTATGAGACATACTTTGGAAACCATCTCTCCCCATAAGCGACAGCTACAGGGATGGTCAAAACAGCCAGACAGCTAGGTCCGGCCAGGGAAAGTGAGGAGAAGGGAGTGTAGCTTCAAATACAGCAGTTCTGTAACTTTAATTAAGCCTCTCATTCTCCTTAGTTGCCGGCCTCAACCCATTACGGAAAGAGATTAACTGTATAGGAAGCTCAGGGGACAGCCAATATATTGGCAGATGAAAACAGATGCATGTTTGTACCACCACAGTCAGAGACTGGCACGAAGACAGCATTGAACAAACAAGAAACAAACAAGAAAACACTCACCCAGAGGTGGCGCTCCTAGTAGCCGGGGACTTCAATGCTGGGAAACTTAAATCTGTACTACCAAATTTCTATCAGCATGTTAAAAGTGCAACCAGAGTGGGGAAAAAAACTCTGAACCACCTTTACTCCACACACAGAGACTCATACAAAGCTCTCCCTCGCCCTCCATTTGGCAAATCTGACCATAATTCTATCCTCCTGATTCCTGCTTACAAGCAAAAATTAAAGGGTCCTGTGTGGCTCAGTCGGGAGAGCATGGCGCTTGCAACGCCAAGCGTCGTGGGTTCGATTCCCGCTGGGGCCACCCATATGTAAAAGTAGTGGCCCCAGCCGACTTGTAAGTCGCTTTGGACAAAAGCGTCTGCTAAATGGGATATATTATTATTATTATATTATTAAAGCTGGAAGCACCAGTGACTAGATCTGTAAAGAAAAAGTGGTCAGATGAAGCAGATGCTAAGCTACAGGACTGTTTTGTAGCACAGACTGGAATATGTTTCGGGATTCCTCCCATGGCATTGAGGAGTACACCATATCAGTCATTGGCTTCATCAATGAGTGCATTGATGACATCATCCCCACAGTAACCATACGTACACACCCCAACCAGAAGCCATGGGTTACAGGCAACATCTGCATTGAGCTAAAGGCTAGAGCTGCACCTTTCAAGGAACGGGACTCTAACCCAGAAGCTTATAAGAAATCTCGCTATGCACTCTGAACAATCAAACAGGCAAAGCATCAATACAGGACTAAGATGGAATCGTACTACACCGGCTCTGACGCTCATCGGATGTGGCAAGGCTTGCAAACCATTACAAACTACAAAGGGAAGCACAGCCGACAGCTGCCCAGTGATACGAGCCTACCAGACGAACTAAACTACTGCTATGCTCGCTTCGAGGCAAATAACAATGAAACAGGCATTTGAGCACCAGCTGTTCTGGAAGACCATGTGATCACACTCTCCGCAGCCGATGTACGTAAGACCTTCAAACAGGTCAACATTCACAAGGCCGCAGGGCGAGGATGTGTACTGCGGGCATGCGCTGACCAACTGGCAAGTGTCTTCACTGACATTTTCAACCTCTCCCTGTCCGTGTCTGTAATACCAACATGTTTCAAGCAGACCACCATAGTGCCTGTGCCCAAGAACACTAAGGTAACCTGCCTAAATGACTACCGTCTGTAGCCATGAAGTGCTTCGAAAGGCTGGTCATGGCTCGCATCAACACCATTATCCCAGAAACCCTAGACCCACTCCAATTTGCATACCGCCCCAACAGATCCACAGATGATGCAACCTCTATTGCACTCCACACTGCCCTTTCCCACCTGGACAAAAGAAACACCTATGTGAGAATACTATTAATTGACTACAGCTCAGCGTTCAACACCATAGTGTCCTCAAAGCTCATCGATAAGCTAAGGACCCTGGGACTAAACACCTCCCTCTGCAAATGGATCCTGTACTTCCTGACGGGCCGCCCCCAGGTGGTAAGGGTAGGGAACAACACATCCGCCACTCTGATCCTCAACACAGGGGCCCCTGAGCGGTGCGTGCTCAGTCCCCCCCTGTTCAATTATGACTGCACGGCCAGGCACAACTCCAACACCATCATTAAGTTTGCAGACGACACAACAGTGGTAGGCCTGATCACCAACAACGACGAGACAGCCTATAGGGAGTAGGTCAGAGACCTGGCCGTGTGGTGCCAGGACAAAAACCTCTCCCTCAACGTGATCAAGACAAAGGAGATGATTGAGGACTACAGGAAAAAGACGACAGATCACGCCCAATTCTCATCGACGGGGCTGCAGTGGAGCAGGTTGAAAGCTTTAAGTTCCTTGGTGTCCACATCACCAACAAACTAACATGGTCCAAGCACACCATGACAGTTGTGAAGAGGGCACGACAAAACCTATTCCCCCTCAGGAGACCGAAAAGATTTGGCATGTATCCTCAGATCCTCAAAAGGTTCTACAGCTGCAACATCGAGAGCATCCTGACTTTCCTCACTGCCTGGTATGGCAACTGCTTGGCCTCCGACCGCAAAGCACTACAGAGGATAGTGCGAACGGCCCAGTACATCACTGGGGCCAAGTTTCCTGCTGACCTCTATACCAGGCGGTGTCAGAGGAAGGCCCTAAAAATTGTCCAAGACTCCAGCCACCCTAGTCATAGACTGTTCTCTCCACTACCGCATGACAAGCGGAACCGGAGCGCCAAGTCTAGGTCCAAGAGGCTTCAAAACAGCTTCTACCCCCAAGCCATAGGACTTCTGAACACCTAATCAAATGGCTACCCAGACTTTTTGCATTACACCCCCCTCTTCTTTTACACCGCTGCTACTCTCTGTTGTTATCATCTACGCATAGTCACTTTAATAACACTACCTACATGTACATATTACCTCAACTAACCGGTGCCCCCACACATTGATTCTGTACCAGTACCCCCCTGTATATAGTCTCGCTATTGTTATTTTACTGCTGCTCTTGAATTACTTGTTACTTTTGTTTATTATTCTTATCCATATTTTTTTAAACAAAATTATTGGTTTGGGGCTCGAAAGTAAGCATTTCACTGTAAGGTCTACACCTACACGCATGTGACTAAAATAATTTGATTTGATCTTTAGTGGACAACAGTTCTTGAGGGGCTTTCCATGACATTCCATGACTAACCAGGTGAATCCAAGTGAAAGCGATGATCCCTTATTGATGTAGAATACAATCACTGTAGATGAATGGGAGGAGACAGGTTACAGAATGATTTTTAAGCCATGAGACAATTGAGACATGAATTGTGTATGTGTGTGCCATTCAGAAGGTGACTGGGCAAGACAAACAATTTAAGTGCCCATCGAACAGGGTATGGTGCCAGGCGCATCGGTTTGTGTCAAGATGTACTATGCTGCTGAGTTCACGCTCAACAGTTTCCCATGTGAATCAAGAATGGTCCATCACCCACAATTGTGAGACGCATTGGTCAACATGGGCCAGCATCCCTGTGGATAGCTTTCAACACCATGTAAAGTCCATGGCCTGATGAATTTAGTCTGTTCTGATGGTAAAGGAGAGGGGGGGATATACTCAGTGCAGATTGCGAGGATTTCTCATGTCATGCAGGTTCAGGTAGGTTATACAGGACAGTTGTATAGTCTAAAAAAATCTATTAGTAGCTGATTAGTATGCGGTTGCATCTACATTTTTTTAAACTATCTGCAATGTTTGAATATCCAACTTTAATTACTGAACAAGTAATTACATTATTGCCGCCAGCCAGGCGACACTGTGTATAGGTTAGTGAAATGTTAGGCTTAACATGACAAATGGATGACCAAAGAGGCCTACCAATAAAAATATATCCATTAGCTAAAGCAAAGCTATAGACTACATGCCCTGGCATCATTGATTTGATAGGCAGTAGCATTGACAAGTTGCAATTTCAACACCATGGACTGCGACCAGTAGTCTATACTTTGTGAGTGGCTGTCTGGCTGACGCATTAGATGTTGTTTGGGGGGGGGGGGGTCGACCTTGCGGGGGCCCAGAGAAACTGAGTTACGCCAATGGTGTGTGTACACGCATGTTTCCTTGTGAGAATGAGTGTGTGTGCACATGCATATGTGCATGTGTGTAGCCTATTTTGTGAAAGCAGAATTGTGATGAGAGCGCAAAGTTCAGTACCCCTCTGTTCTCCTGCTACCCAGCACCACTCAGAGAGATGAGATAATGGCCCAACACACAGCAGCACTATGTATGCTGTCTGACAGTGGGAAGAGCACTCTGACTAAGAGGTAGCTCTTAATCACTGAAGCCTCTGTATGCGACCCAAATGGTACCCTACTCCCTACATAGTGCACTACTTTTGACCAGGGAGAGAGCCCTGCATCCTTTGGCTCAGCAGGGCTGATGAATGGGGATGGCTGCAAGCAAATCATGGGGTCGTTATGTGACGCTGGCCGCACAAAGATGTATGACCCTCTTGATGTCCCCTAACCTTAAAACATTTGCTGTTTAGTTTGTTCAAACCACTCACTAGTGGTCCACAATATCAGCACTGTAAAACATCATCACCCAAATGGCTGGTAGTGGTATTCCCTCTGGGTATAGGCTATCGACTAAATTCTACTGGCAAAGCAAGAAAGTTTGGATTAACATAATATATTGAGTTGTTATGGGCAACATGGACTACATACTGTATCTTACAACACCATATGTAATTTTATGCAGGTTTCTTTGCCAGAGTCTTTGGGGTAGTCTGTGGTTATTGTCTGGCGAGTCAGAGTGCAGATGACAGAACGACACAGCAGGGAAGTGCAGCAGTGGTAGGCCTACAAACAAAACCTGGGGATCGCTATTTTCAAACCAAACCAATGCGACAAATGAGGCTTGTTTCGGTTTCTAGAAGAACACAGGCATCCACCATGTGCTGTTTGTTTACAATCATTCCAATACGACATACATTGCGCCGTCACCAACACAGCCGCCGCGAGCCTGTCTTTGCCATAGGAATGCAAGACATCTGTGCACGAGGGAAAAACAACACACCCGGAGCTTCTCTGCTGAAGTCCTGTTTTTGCACCAAGGCGAGAGAAGTATGATGACGTCTGTTATGATAAACTCGGAATGTCGCCTATCAATGAAAGATGGCTGGCCTGCAATTAACTTGGTTTTAATAGGATAAATGAACAGTTAGATTGTAAATTAAATAGCCTACCAGTTCTTTCGCATTATATAATACAATAGTAATCCATGCCTAGGCCAATTATTAGTCTCTGAAAACACCAATTATGACCTGTTGACAATAATGAATCTATAGCAACCTCAGCCACCTGCCGCTGTTATCATGGTGAAGATCAGCAGAATTATTGATTGGGTGGATGCCTTATATTCAGGAAGAGGATGTAGGACTAGGATCAATATTAAATACATATATTTTTCACTGTAGGGCTACTGACCACCACCAACATCATTCTGAGTTGTTAGGGAATCCTTATAACATTAAATGTCAAAAGCAGAGCAAATGTTGTACGACTGCACATAATCTTTCTAACAACAAAATAAAATACAATGTGGATGACTAATGGCAAGGCCAACAAAAGTCACTGCCCCAAATAAGAGCTTACCATATCAACTTTTAATTTTCGAATCTTCTCATCCAGACTCCTGCCCGTGATGTCTCGGTCTTTGGTCTCCAGTGAATTCAACTTGACATCTCCGCGGTGGCTGGAAGCCTCTTCCCGCATGCACGTAAGCAAACCCTCAGGTGTCTTCCATCCGATTTTCACCTCTAAATCTTTTAAATCTGGAATAGACTCGTTGGCAGCTGTGCCCTCATCCATACTGTTCCGTTCTTTGTCAAGTCAAAAGCACACTACGTCCTCTGTGATTCTTGGATATCCTCGTCTGTCAAACTGCAATAACAGCAACCTCTAATTGCAACGTCTGGCATCCTACGCAACTCCTCTCCAATCGATGCGCCAGAGATAATAGGCTAAATAATGCACTAGGTCCTTTTAGTTTTATCAACAGACAGAACATTGACAAACACTATTATACTATGGTCCTGTTGAGGTCATGGATGTAGAAAATAGCCCAATACCATTGCAAACACCGCCGATGCTGTGAAGTTAGTGCGCTGTTACAATCTATTGAGATGATGCGCTCATCAGCTGAAATAAATACACATTCACTGGTCTGTATTATGTTAAATTCGCACTGAAAGGTTATCGCGATTAAGTTCAATGGCTCGATGTGAAGGTGCATTCATATAATGTGAATCTTCCTCAGAAAAAAACAGTCGCAGAAGCCTATGAAAGAATAGTCTACATTTCCCTCGAGTCCAAACGAGTGGTTTTGCTTCTCAATACGGAATAGTCCTTTCTAGATTAGGCTAGTTTAGGCCTATGCATGAAATACACAACAGGGAGCTGGACGTAAACCCTACAAGCCACGCGTCGAAACGCAGATTCCAGCTGCACGATGACAGCTGCAGAGGGGAAAACTGAACCGTAACGCACAACTTGCCTTCCGTAAGTACTGTAATATCCCTATACGCCTACCGTAATAGTGCTGATGTGAAACGCACCACCCCATTCCAACTGGACACGAATAATAGAACACTTGAACACCGAAGTAATAGCCCATTTCGAAGCCTTCTGCTTACTTGGCTGATGTTGATTCATGCTTTCTCACAGAGGAGTCATGTTCCGTAACAGCACCATCAGTGAAAAGCTCTCGCCACAGTCAGTGCTGCCAAGCCGGAGGTGGTAGAAAGGGCGACCAGGGGTCTAATCACAGTAATCTAGTGGGACAGATGTCTATGTCATTTAATACTGGATGAGACAGTGATTCATTTGATTGATCTTTTTCTGCACACCATCTGATATACTATACTGCTCTATCAGACCATCAAAGCACACCTACAACATAATAACAAGAATGCGCGCGCCCCGCACACACACACACACACACACACACCTGCTGACCAGATTACTTGAAACCACTTGAGCTACATAGCGTCCTACATTACCCTCACCCAACATAGCTCGCCTCACTCTACACATTTTATGGGTGAGCAATTTGGGCAGGTTAGTGCCTATTCCTCAACAGGGTCGTATGCTTTATGATCTGGACGGGTTCTGAAATTAAATTACAATCATTTATTACTTCCATTAACTCTAGAGTACAATCAATTCCCTTCACTATGTAAAATAACATTAACTCTATACATTTCTTAGATGTACTTGTAACAAAGAATGGACCATCTCTAAGTACTACAGTTTACAGAAAACGTACAGATAAAAATACTATATTGACAGTTGATAGTTATCGCCCTCTTCCCCTAAAAAGAGGTTTACCAAACAAATCCATAGACTGCGTCGCATCTGTGACACAGGAAGAATATGACAGACAATCAAATTCTCTCCGTGAGCGTTTTCGCTCGAGAGCATACCCGGATACCTGGCTTGATAAAGTTCAAAACCAAGTTAAAAGCTTGAACAGAAGCCAGTTACTTAATACATTCCAACAAAAACAGAAGAAACTGTTTTCTGTAAACGATATAATTACTTTCAATGATAGCGGTAATGGCATCAAGTGTATTGTCATGAGACTCCTCTTTAAATTCTGATTTCTAGAATCCACCTTTATTCAACTATAAACGATCAAGAATTATATGAAAAATATTGGTAAAATCAGATGTGGTCAGAGAGAAAAGATGCCTTCATAAAATGTATGTTTGCCCTCCGACGTCTAGAACCTATGAGATAAAGCAATGTATAACTTGCACTACTAAAGGAGTTATGTATATGTTACAGTGTTCTTGTAACACTATATGTATTGGAAAAACATCCCGCGCCTTGAAAGTACGTCTTGGAGAGCATAAATCCACTATTAGACGTCAAGAAATCACCTTGCCAGTTGCGAGACACTTTATAGAACAACATTCTATTAATGAATTACGTTGCGTCGGGATCGAAACTGTTCATCCACCACGTAGAGATGACGACTATGACAACACATTACTCAAAAGAGAAGCCATGTAGATATATACAGTGGGGTATTTAGTCAGCCACCAATTGTGCAAGCTCTCTCAATTAAAAAGATGAGAGAGGCCTGTAATGTTCATTCATATGCCAGACAAAATTAGAAAAAAATCCAGAAAATCACATTGTAGGATTTTTAATGAATTCATTTCCAAATTATGGTGGAAGTAGCCAGGAGGAAGGCATGGCCAGCCGTTGAGAAATGCTTATTGAAATGTTTGATTATCATGGATTTATCAGCAGTGACTGTGTTACCTAGCCTCAGTGCAGTGGGCAGCTGGGAGGAGGTACTCTTGTTCTCCATGGACTTTACAGTGTTCAAAACTTTTTGGAGTAAGAGCTACAGGATGCGAATTTCTGCTTGAAAAAGCTAGCCTTTGCTTTCCTCACTGATTGCCTGTATTGGTTCCTGACTTCCCTGAACAGTTGCATATTGCGGGGACTATTCGATGCTATTGCAGTCCGCCACAGGATGTTTTTGCTGGTCAAGGGCAGTCAGGTCTGGAGTGAACCAAGGGCTATATCTGTTCTTAGTTCTGCATTTTTTGAACGGGGCATGCTGAGGAAGATGGTGAGGAAATTACTTTTAAAGAATGACCAGGTATCCTCGACTGATGGGATGAGGTCAATATTCTTCCAGGATACCCGGGTCTGGTCGATTAGAAAGGCCTGCTCGCGGAAGTGGTTTAGGGAGCGTTTGACAGTGATGAGGGGTGGTTGTTTGACCGTGGACCCATAGAAGATACAGGCAATGAGGCAGTGATCGCTGAGATCCGGATTGAAAACAGCAGAGGTGTATTTGGAGAGCAAGTTGGTCAGGATAATGTCTATGATGGTGCCCATGTTTACGGATTTAGGGTTGTACCTGGTGGGTTCCTTGATGATTTGTGTGGGATTGAGGGCATCTAGCTTAGATTGTAGGACTGCCGGGGTGTTAAGCATATCCCAGTTTAGGTCACCTAACAGAAACGAACTCTGAAGCTAGATGGGAGCGATCAATTCACAAATGGTGTCCATTTGACCTGAATGCCAAGCTTTACATCTGGAGGAAACCTGGAGGAGACCGTCATAATGTTACAGAATGTACTGTTATGGTACCATAAGTTGGTTACAATGTGGATAATATAAAGATTTATGTTAACAAGTTTCACAAAGCTCGCTAACGAGGGTATCTATTGTAACTTGTGAGTACCTGAGACAGTGTTTGAGTGAGTGTCCATGTGCTTGCGCAGGTGCCTGAGAGCTAGGACTGCGCCAAGGGTTAACAACATAATGTGTGTTGTCACTTCGTGTGCAGGTATGTCTTTTATTTTGTCCGAATTGTGCTCTGTATCATTTTACTTGTATTGTATTGTATGGTGTGATGTTATGCATTGAATGTGTGCACGCAACACATGTTATTTCCTTTTGACGTTCTCTTTTGCCTGACCTTCAGCTAGCAAGGTGCCTGAGAGCTAGGACTGCGCCAAGGGTTAACAATGTGCGTTGTCTCTGTGTGCAGGGCAAATAAAAATAATTCAACTAGCAGACCTTCAGTTGTGGCAGCGTCCGAATTAAAAGTACAAAACGCAGAATGAACCATGCGACATACACACAATACCTCAGTGACAAAGCAAAAACAGGTTTAGATATTTTTACTAATTTATTACAAATAAAATCCTGAAATATGACATTTATATAATTATTCAAATCAAATCACATTTTATTTGTCACGTGTGCCGAATACAACAGGTGTAGACCTTACCGTGAAATGCTTACTGACAAGCCCTTAACCAACAATGCAGTACCAGAAATAGAGTTAAGAAAATATTTACCAAATAAACTAAGTCTGTTAGTAGATTGGACCTTTACATATGGGACCTGAACTGCTGAGGGGAGGACAGCTCATAAAACCATTCCACCTATTCAGCTCTAGCCATTGGCACAAGTCCGTCCTCCCAATTAAGGTGCCACCAACTTCCTTTGTAACAGACAAACAGCCAGGTGGCACTAGAGAGACCTTTAGAACTCTAATCCACAGAGAGACTGGAGAGCCGAGTGGAGCTTTGGCAGTGCACTGACTAAGTAGCACTCTTGCAAGATGCTAAGCAGGGTCTGATGGCCCACTTTGAGGTACCGTGATTCAAATAAAATATAGTATCATAAAAGTGATGGAGAGGAAGATGGGTAAATCACTCATGTAATCTGGTAAAATCCAGGTTACCGTTCAGCTTCATCACAGCCAGAGATAGCTTTTCAGTTCACTGTCACTGTCTGATTGAAACAGTGCTCAGATTGCCTCTAAGGATACAATATCTGTTGGGGAGCAGATAGATGAAAAATGCATTGATCCCACAAAAAAGGTACCATAACTTGAACCAAAACCAACTACTGAAATTCATAAAAGCGAATTGAGGGATCAAACGGTTTGGCTACACAAACATGAAAGCAGCTTGTGGTACAGCACCAGTGAACCCTTCTGTATCAGGATGACTGAAGATAAGGAGATACAATAGAAAAGTTAGAATGAGGTGAATGCACTGTATACAGTGCATTTGGAAAGTATTCAGACCGCTTAACTTTGTCCACATTGTTACATTACAGCCCTATTCACATTGTTACATTACAGCCCTATTCACATTGTTACATTACAGCCCTATTCTAAAATGGATTTTAAAATCCCTCATCAATCTACACACAATACCCCATAATGACAAAGCGGGTTTCTTGAAAATGTTGCGCATTTATTAAACATAAAACACGTAACTATTACATTTACATAAGTATTCAGACCCTTTACTCAGTACTTTGTTAAAGCACCTTTGGCAGCGATGACAGCCGAGTCTTCTTGGATATGATGCTACAAGCTTGGCACACCTGTATTTGGGGAGTTTCTCCCATTCTTCCAAGCAGATCCTCTCAAGCTGTCAGATTGGATGGGGTGCGTCGCTGCACAGCTATTTTCAGGTCTCCAGAGATGTTCGATCAGGTTCAAGTCCGGGCTCTGGCCGGGCCACTCAAGGACATTCAGAGACTTGTCCCGAAGCCACTCCTGCGTTCTCTTGGCTGTGTGCTTAGGGTTGTTGACCTGTTGGAAGGTGAACCTTCGCCCCCAGTCTGAGGTCCTGAGCCCTCTGGAGCAGGTTTTCATCAAGGATCTCTCTGTACATTGCTTCGTTCATCTTTCCCTCTATCCAAACTAGTTTCCCAGCCCTTGCCACTGAAAAACTACCCCACAGCATGATAATGCCACCACCATGCTTCACCATAGGGATGGTGCCAGGTTTCCTCCAGACGTGATGCTTGGCATTCAGGCCAAATAAAACCAAGATTTAATTATCAGACCAGAGAATCTTGTTTCTCATGGTCTAAATCCTTTAGGTGCCCTTTTGGCAAACTCCAAAGGGGCTGTTATGTGCCTTTTACTGAGGAGTGGCTTCTGTCTGACCACTCTATCATAAAGGCCTGATTCGTGGAGTGCTGCAGAGATGGTTGTTCTTCTGGAAGGTTATCCCACCTCCACAGAGGAGCTCTTTCAGAGTGACCATTTGGTTTTTGATCACATTGCTGACCAAGGCCCTTCTCCCCCGATTGCTCAGTTTGGCCGGGCGGACAACTCTAGGAAGAGTCTTGGTGGTTCCCAACTTCTTACATTTAAGAATGATGAAGGCCAGTGTTCTTTGGGACCTTCAATGCTGCAGAATGTTTTTGGTACCCTTCCCCAGATTTGTGCCTGGACACAATCATGTCTCAGAGCTCTACGGACACTTCCTTTGACCTCATGGCTTGGTTTTTTGCTCTGACATGCACTGTCAACTGGGGGACATTATATAGACAGGTATGTGCCTTTCCAAATCATATCCAATCAATTTAATTTACCACAGGTGTACTCCAATCAAGTTATAGAAACATCTCAAAGATGATCAATGGAAACAGAATGCACCTGAGCTCAATTTGGAGTCTCATAGCAAAGGCTCTGAATACTTATGTAAATAAGGTATTTCTGTTTTTTATTTGTAATAAATATTTCAAAATGTTTCGCTTTGTCATTATGGGGTATTGTGTGTAGATTGATGAGGATAAAAAAATCTATTTTAGAATAAGGCTATAACATAACAAATTGTGGAAAAGGGGAAGGTGTTTGAATACTTTTCGAATGCAGTGTATATGAATGCTATGTTAGATCACAGTGACTTATGTCGTACATTCGCATGGAGCAAACATGCCATTATATCTCCTCATCAGGAGGTGTGTGTGTGTGTGTGTCAGGACAGACCTCGTTAAGATGATAAATAACTGAGCAAACTGGGGCTTAGTTTCCCAACACCAAAACTTTAACATTTTCAGTATATTGGACACACATCATAATCCTCCAATACTGGGAACGTCTCTCCAGTTCTCTGCCATTCGGAGTCTTTAGGAGGCCTCTATGGGGCTGATAAAGTTAAAAAAAATGGAATGTTAAAAAGAAACATGTACTTACCACTCAGAAAATATGACATGCAATTTTCATATTATGTAACTATGCGCTGGCACCTGAGGAAGGGTGAATACCATGGCAACAGTTGTGCGGAGAAATGTGAAAATATTCACAATTCAACACCACCCCCGCACAAAATCATGTATACAGTACCAGTCAAAAGTTTGGACACACCTACTCATTCCAGGGTTTTTCTTTATTTTGACGATTTTCTACATTGTATAATAATAGTGAAGACATCAAAACTACGAAATAACACATATGGAATCATGTAGTAACCAAAGAAGTGTTAAACAAATCAAACTATATTTCAGTATTCTTCGAAGTAGCCACCCTTTGCCTTGATGACAGCTTTGCACACTCTTGGCATTCTCTCAACCAACTTCATGAGGTAATCACCTGGAATGTATTTCAATTAACAGCTGTGCCTTGTTAAAAGTTTTTTTTTTTTTGCCAATCAGTTGTGTTGTGACACGGTAGGGGTGGTATACAGAAGGTAGCCCTAGCCCTATTTGGTAAAAGGCCAAGTCCATATCATGGCAAGAACAGCTCAAATAAGCAAAGAGAAATGATAGTCCATCATTACTTGTTTACTTTAATAAACAACAAATATGTTCAACAGACAACATAACAACTACCATCCTGTACCTGTCTCACGGGTGTGATGTTCGGATCTACCGATCCTGTGCAGGTGTTGTTACACGTGGCCTGCCACTGTGAGGACGATCAGCTGTCCGTCCTGTCTCCCTGTAACGCTGTCTTAAGCGTCTCACAGTACAGACATTGCAATTTATTGAACGAGCAATGGAAACAGTGTTTAAACCCTTTACAATGAAGATCTGTGAAGTTATTTAGAATTTTACAAAATATCTTTGAAAGACAGGGTCCTGAAAAGGGACGTTTGTTTTTTTGCTGACTTTATTTTTATATATGTGCCGTTTGTTCACCATGGTGCTGTCGATTATTGTTACTATGTCTGTTGGTACGTGTGTGTACCTGTGCTGTGTGTTTTGGGCTTTCGTGCCCTTATGGATTGTGCAGATGATTACGGGTGTCGTCCCGGGTATTTTTTCGAGGTACTCCTCGATCTTTTGTTTGGGTGTTGTTGTTATGTGTTTGATCTTCGTCCCGTGCCTTTACATTGCATGTCTTAATTTGGGGCTTAATAAAAAAACTATTACGCATTCCTGCGTCTGTTTCCTAAATCTCTTCCTACCAACGTGACAATGACTATACCACTTAGCTAAGAATGATGTAAATAATCAAGTCAATAAATGTTGGGTAGTTAAGTTAGATAGCAGATAGTTAATATACTGCCTGGCATGTTCGATGTATTAGTAGCCAACTAACGTTAGGTAACTAGCTAACATGCAGGTACATACTGCTGTAATACTATGCGGTCGTAAGGATAGCATAGCTACCAAATTGTCAGCCAACATAACGTGTAACGATAACTTACTTTATTAAATTTTATAAAATGTTCTTAACATTTGTCTCAACTAGCAATGAATTTGTATGCACTCTCGTCGGACTTCGGTTGCATATTTTCCGCCATTTTCTTCAAATCTGAAAAGTTAGGAAGCCACGGCCGTTTTCTGAAGAACCCTCAACCCTATGGGCCCTAAAAGCACGGAAATAGTGTCCACTGCATGTGTACTTCATATTTTGTTGAATTTAGTATGTCATCCGGGAACTTTTGGCATGCTAATTATATCCATACTATGACCAATAAGCATACTATATACTCAATTCACATCACAAATTGTACGGTTAGTATGATTATTCGAACACAGCTCCTGACTCTCTGTCTGGTTACATGACAGACTCCTTCCCCCATACAGTCTTCCCCTTTTCTCTCCTTACCCAACATCCTCTCTTTCAACACTCACCTTGGTGTGCTCCCTGACTCTTGTCCCGGGTTGATGACATCACCAAGCACCTATAGACAGCACAATGGTGGTTTCCTCCTGTTAAAGTAATTTAGGAGGAAAATAGTACAGAAAAGAAGGAACGAAAATAAAAAATAAATACGGAAGTCAAGAGATAGGAAAAAACACACATTGGACTAAAATGTTTTTAAGAGCACTCGGTCTATTACCCCAATATCCAAAGGAAGTCAAATTTGTCTGATCAACTACTCCACAAGTATGTTTTTCAATTTAGAGATTGAAAGATAGACATTACCATGCTGACAGATTAGTAGTCTGGCCCAGGAATCAGACGTCATTCTAGACGGATGTTTGATGTCTAGTCTGTTGACGATATCCTTAGCCAACTAAAACACAAGCTGTCAAAATGATCAGACACGTAACAAATTTAGGTGAAACTATGCTATAGGCTATTCAAGTTAAGGGTAATTGGTTCACTAAAATCACAGCTCATAATGCAGGTAAAGCACACACAGCCCAAATATGTTCTGAACTATTTTGGGATCATTTGTGAAGATGAGATATTACTTACCCATTATCCATCACCATAGGAATTGCTTGAGCTTTTATAAAAAAAATCAGTCATCTTTTATTCAACACTATAATAAATTAAATGTTCACTCTCCGTCAACAGTGTGGTGTTAGTACACAACACTTTCAATCTCAGTTTGTCATACAATACAATCAATGCATGTCCACCCTCTGGTGGTGATAAGAGGCCAAACACTTCAAGGGCAAAATAAATAAATACTGGTGGTACCATACATAAATAAATACTCCTAATATACACTGGACAGATCATAATGCAACAAATACTTTTTGAAATATTAGTATGAGTTTTGAAAGAGTGATCACCTTTGTTTACAATTAGAGTTTATTTTAGTTCACTGAGATTGAGGATATCTGCATACTTCATCTAAGCACATAAACCAAGTCAAAGGGCTCTTTGTCCAACTGCATCACTCTCTCTCAAACTGTTCATGCTGCGCCTAATGGATCACGTTCTGTCATTACCATGGAGACAGCAGGCAAGAGAAAAGCTGATGTAAGCACCTTCTAAAAGATTGTTTTAAAAGGTTGAGTGAAAGTCAACCTACCTACTGTTGTTGTGACACCCGTCTAAAGCAATAATCCACTCTCCTAGTCTGTAAAAACCCAAGCTGACATGTGAGCCATAAAAGAAGACCATAGTCCTACTGAATTTCAGTCAGATATTCAAACCATAAAGAGAAACACAAAAAAGGGGGTCATAAATGTTCAATCACATTCAAATGTACTATTCAAATGAGATGAATAGAGAGGGAGGTAGCCAACTAAGCCAGCTAGGTCAGAATGGGAGTACAATACACCACTGCATGAGGTTACTTACTCCTTCCCCTCCCTAGTCCCTAACCTAACCTGTATTACCAGTCTGCCTCTGGAGGAAGAAGAAAACAGCCAGTTGACTCTGACAGTCAGCAGTAGTGTATGTGGACATTTGAGTCTCAGGTAGTAATTGTAAAAGATAATGAATTACCTGGATAAACATGTGATTAATAAACAGGAGAAAACCATGAAGGAAGGCAACACAGAGGAGGACATTGAGTCCCTCATTGATGGCATGGCGTACATTCCAGGTCACTTCCACCTGGACCTCAACCTGAACCATGAGCCCAGCGGGCCGGGGGAGCTGCGGAGGAGGGACACCCAGCTGAAAGTGGACTCTCTGGTGGCTGAGCTGGAGGCAGAAGTTGGGTATTGTAACATTATTTTATGGTTATAAGGATGGAGTTTGGGATGTCTGATATTGTTAATTGAACTTTACTGAAATCATGGGTGTACATACAGGTAACTGTCAAAATAAAGGAAACACCAAAGTGTTACATGTCTTAATAGGACAAGCGTATGGAACTCTATTTAAGGGATACGACACCATTCTTCTACAAGAAATTCCATAATTTGATGTTTTGTTGATGGTGGTGGAAAACGCTGTCTCGGGCTCCGCTCCAGAATCTCCCATAAGTTTTCAATTGGGTTGAGATCTGGTGACAGATGGCCATGGCATGTGGTTACATCGTTTTCATACTCATTAAACTATTCATTGACCATTGTGCCCTGCAGATGTTTATTCATTTAACTCAGGAACCACACCTGTGTGGAAGCACCTGCTTTCAATATACTTTTGTATCCCTAATTTAACTCAAGCGTTTCCATTATTTTGGCAGTTACATTGTTGATCACTAGCTAGGTACCTCAAAGAGTGCTGGAGTAAAACATGGAACTGGAATTCAAATTTCCCTTTAGCTGGTACAATGAAAAATATATGGACTGGACTATTGTTTTCAAAATATTACAGGTACCTCCAGTATGGTGTCCGTAACCTCCTGGGTCTCCTGGCTTTCCATCTGGACCAGCTGGAGCAGGCCGAGGAGACCTTCATGAGCATCTGTAAAGAAGACCCGGGGAACCTGAATGCTTGGGCCAACCTTGGCTACGTGTACGACCGCCTCCAGAGGGAGCTGGACGCAGGGGAGTGTGTGGAGAAGTTGTCCCAGCTCATGGGTCTGGAGGCTGGGCAGGCAGGTCTGGCTGAGTCCAGGCTTTCTGCAGCCCGGTGCCTGGCAGAGCAGGCCTATGCTCATCCTTATGATATAGAGCTTGACAGAGAGGAAGACCAGAGGGAAAGACTGACCACTTCTCTGACCCTGTACAACAGAGCTCTGGACTATGGGGGAGAGATGGTGAGATCTCATGTTAGATTACTTACGAAGGACATAATTTCACATTACAGTAATATATTGATGTTGCTTATTTTTTGTAGATACCAACAGAAGAAAAGAGAAGCTGGTATTTCAAAATGGCAACAATCTATATTAGGTAAATTGTGTCTTGAATGTTTCAAATATTTTGGTAGAAAATAATATCACCAAGCTCATGTGTAAGAACAATGTAAAGCAAATGGATCTATTTTTTGTAGACTAGATGATATTGTAAAGAACAAGGAGGACTCGGACTACTCCAGACTGTTTCACTACAACAAGGGACTGAAGCTGCTCACAGAGACCCTGAGGTCAGAGAAAACACATCACCAAGGTATACAAGGAAGAAAGATAGGGGGGAACATGAATAAATTATTGCTCTCCATCTGAACCCACAAGATGAGTGCTGTGTCTTACTGTCCTAAATGTATTGATTAATCATTCAGTATGTTTCTACCTGACCCCCTCACCCACACAGCACTATCCTGGTGCTACATAGGCATCATGTTAGAGAGGAAAGAAGAATTCTCCACTGTGCCCATGTCTGTACATGACTGTGGATACTCTGATTCTGACCCCCTGTCCTGCTTCGGAACTGTACGTACCTCACTCACAGAAAAGTGGGACTATAAACTAGAACAAGCCGTAAAGCTAAAGCAAAGCCCTAAGGACTTGACTCTTGCTTTTAATGCTTCTGACTGATTAGTGGCATCATAATCCTCACAGCTGCCAGAGGCATTCAGATGACGTTGTTTCATGAACATTTGCATAATGATTAGCGGATGTCTGCTTCCTCATCACCTACTGTATAAAGGGCTAAAACTTGGCGCCAGCTCAAGAAGTCTACTACCGTGTCTGCCCTCAGTTATTCTGCGGGGTTGAAAACTTCTCATATGCAGGGTTATAGGTTATGCACCTGCCATGTTTTAAAAAGAGAGCATAGCCCTGTCATTCTTCAGGTTATTGTAAAACCGAATGTAATATTGATTGTCCCCTACAGGCCATAAAACTAGCTGCAGACGATGTGTTCATCCTGAACCAGCTGGCCAAGGTGTTCTATCTGCTGGGAAAACATGAGATGTCCACAGGGATCTGTAACATGGCCCTCAATGTGCTGCCTGACCCTGAACTCAACTGGCAGGCCTACTGCACCCGTGCCAAGGTACACTACAGTAACCCTAACATGTCTAAACACAATGTTCAAATCAGTTTAACACTTGACACTACTGTAATATGAAATGTCACTTCAATACTGTTAATACTAAACCAAATAGTACATCTAAACTCTACATGACACTCGCAGGGATGGACTTACATGACAATCACAGAATACAAACATTTACATAAAGACATGTTTTTATTCTCAGATCAATGTGATGGCATATGTGAGGGATCTTGAGAGGGCTAAACAGAGACAGGGTGGGCTCCCTGACAGACATAGCCTAACTGAGGCCAAGGCAGACCTGGAGAAGGTGCTGAGTGTTCGCCCCTGTCTACGCACACACCTGGAGATGGGACAGGTGAGTGGGGATGTGTGTGCTGCTTTCTGATGTTTGACAAGACACTGCAAGCACTTTGACAGCAGTCACATCGGGCACGTAGAAATAAGCCATGTGAGTGAAAGATCAACAGTAACTTGTCAAGAAAAACAGAATATCTAGTGAGACATACAGTAATGTGTCAGTGTTGCTGTGATAGGAACACCTGCATTCATTTGTTTGCCTATGGGTGTATCACCACACAGTACAGTATCTTACCAGGTGTATTACGACACAGTATGATACATCTGTGTGTCTCTTACCAGGTGTATTACTACACAGTATAATACATCTGTGTGTCTCTTACCAGGTGTATTACTACATGGGTGTAGATGCCCTTCAGGAGAGCCTGCTTGTGGATGAGGGGGCATTAAACAGAGCGCTGGTGTCCCTCTCTCAAGCCGTGCAGTGTGACCCCGGGGACAGCCTCCCAGATCTCCACCTCCTCCGGGGGCGCTGTCTGCTGCTGAAGGGCGAGGAACAGAACGCAGCCGACTGCTTCAAGAGGGCCCTGAATCTGGAGCGGCCTGGCAGCAGGGACACCATGGCTCTACGCTGCCTCCTGGAGGCCCTGCTGGGGCTATTCACTCAGAGTGGCTCCGACCCCGGCCCTGCCCTCACCCAGCTGGAGGTGTGGGTACGGAGAGCCCAGGAGATGTACCCAGAGGACGCGGTGCAGGCTGAGCTGAGAAGCCTGTGCAGAGCACACACCGGGGAGGTGACCGAGCTCTCCAGGGCTCTGATCAGCAGGGGCAGGCTAGAGCTGGTCAGGAGGCTTCTGAAGACTGTGCAACCCAACCAGCCAGCCAGGAAGAGACCACTGGCCAAGTTTATGTCCATGTGAGCAGTGTCTAATGTTAGAGAACTAGCAAAGATCAAGCACAGATTGAACAGCCGGGTTCCTTTTCTTTAGTGTTTCCAATGACAGGAAGTGTTATTTTACTGTTTCTTCGTTCCAATGAGTAGCTTGCCTTGTGTCAAAAGACTGTACTAATCGTGAAATGGTAAAATACATCTGTGCACAACTGCTTTTTTGGAATCCCTGTTTCTGCCTATTTTGTCTTGCTTGAATCAACTCAAACTGAATGTGCATTAGTCATCCAAGGAGTTTATATAAGACAAATAAACTGCTGCTCTGAGACATTCAGGAAGCAATGAGGACACACCTAACATTTTAATGATGAACCATACCTTCCCAAAAATGGTGATAATTCTAAAGTTGTGTTTCCCAAACTCTGTGCACATTTCATTTTTTGCCCTAGCACTACACAGCGGATACAACTAATGTACATTTGATGATTAGTTGAATACGCTGAGTAGTGCTTGTGCAAAAAACAACGTGCACCCTTTGGGGTCCTGAGGACCGAGTATGGGAAACACTTTTCTAAAGCTTATTGGTTTAACCTGTCCCAGGTACTTTCTACAGACCCGAAAATGAAGAGTATTTTCATAAAGCCAGCCATCTTACTGCGTAATGCTGCTTGGGTACTACGGTGCACTGTAACACACAAGCAGCTGGAAAATATTCTTACATGGCAAGAAAAGCTGGTTTAGTCAGATTGAGTCTTGTCAACTACATGTGTAACATATGGGTTGGCTTGGCTTTCACAATCATAGTATGTTATGTTGTTGACAGTGAAAAGGAAATGACACAAATTCCAATACTTTGTTTTAAGGCCTTTTAGTATGTGACATGGTGACTTAATTATAACAGATTTTATGACAGGTTCCCGGATTGACACTGATATAGAATTTGATCTATACATACAGTAATGAACACTGCAATCTTGCCAATCACATAGTATGTTGGAGATATCTGGAACAATGTAAAGGCTCCCAAACATAACATTAATCTCTTCTCTTAAATAGCAAAATCTACACTTTTACATGTACTTTGGGCAGGAAGTGGAGAGGAGTGCAGTCCTTTCCGATTGGTGGGAAAGAGTTCATACCAGTAGTCTGAGATTGACAGGTCTAGGCTGATTAATGAGGTGTCATTGCAGTCGAATGGTTTTCCTTTCTGATAAGAACTTCTCGCAAAACGGCGAACCATTTACCAGAATGACAAAGCTGGGAGTTCCTGCTTTTACAAAACACCTGTCAAAGAAAGCAGGAATGATCAGCCACGAGAAAGCAATTAGCAAGTCACAGGACACAAGTGAGTTCAAACAAGTGATAAAAAAATACATTCCGTACCTTTTATGCTGAAGGATTTTAATGAGAGGCGTCTCTGGATTGACTTGATATAAGGACTCTTTCTCATGGTCTTCAAAGAACAGCTAAGGAGTCAGAATGGCAAAATAGTCAGAACAAACTAAGGAAAACAATTTCAGAGAGAGGATATAACCCCAAAACTGTTCAATGAAACCAATAAAGCAAAGTAAAAACTACTGACCTGAAGGTTTTGGGGAGAGTACTTCTGGTTAGTGTCCCAAGGTGGGAGTTCCTCTCCAAACATGAGAGTCAGGTGATCAAGAAAGCTAAAAAAGCCAATGTTTTGTTTAAGCAATAAGGCACGAGGGGTGTGGTATATGCCCAATATACCACAGCTAAGGGCTGTTCTTAGGCAAGATTCATCACAGAGTGCCTGGACACAGTTCTTAGTCGTGGTATTTTGACCATACACCAAAAACACCTGAGGAGCCTTATTGCTATTATAAAAAGGGGTTACCAATGTAATTAGAGCAGTAAAAATGTTTTAACATTCCCGTGGTATACGGTCTGATATACCACGGCTGTCAGCCAATCAGCATTCAGGGCTCGAACCACTCAGTTTATAAAATCTGTATTATTTTGAGAGTTATTGGTCATCAGCAATGTAATGTTTGTTCTACTTTAGACATCTTGTAGAGTATTGGGTTGGATGATTTCTCAGATCTACAAACCAACACTGTCATTTTATGTAGACCCTTCCAACCCCACATTCTGTTGAGAGATAGAGGAGAGATAATCATACCTGGAGGATTCGCTGAAGGCTGAGATGAAGTCTGTTTGTTGGTGTTCGGGGTAGAGGAATAGGACTGGCCAATGCATGACACCCTGTTCATCCAGGAACACCGTGGCCCCTGTGGCCTCCACAGAACACAGCCCGTCTAGGTCCAGGCCTGCTATGGCTCTAGAGGGGCCTCGATTATCATCGTCACTGTCAGAGCTGCGCGTAGGACGCTGCTTAGGCTTCAGTAACTTGATGCCACGCCCCTGTAATGCATGTGTGTCAAAAACTATGTATTGCCATGCGGCAGTTCCTTCGTCAACCCTCCTTATGAAGGAATCATGTGGTCGGATGCGTGACTTGTGTGACTATGATCTTGCTCACCTTTATAGCAGCCAGCAGAGCGTCTCTCTCACTGAGCTCCTTCTTTTCTTTAACCTTCGCCTTCCTGGCATCTCTCTCTGCTGCTCTCTAAACCACAAATACAACCATTTCAGCATAGGTTCATCCAAAATATGGACTGGACGCCACAACAGAAAGGAGTCAAGGCCATATTAAGGCCTGTAATATACCTTGTGTTTATCTGCTGTAGCTCTCAGCTCCAGTAGCTTCTTGTCTGTGGGCTGCAGCTTGAGCCCCTCCTCACACCACAGCAGAGCATCTGTATATTTTTTCAGCTCCATACAACACGAGGCACCTGCACAGACAGTCACACAGCAGGAGAATGAGAGAGAAGAGTCATGCATTAGCATTTGTCTCATAGAAAATATTCAGTGTCAAGATGTGTCTTCCAGTAGAATAGTCAAATGTGATGTTTATTCTATGAACGAACCTCTAATTAATGCTTTGAGGTGGTCTGGTTTAAACTTCTTTGCAGCGACAGAATCATTCAGTGCAGAGCGCATGTTACCTGCAAGGCAAGAAGAGAGAGTGGCTGCAACAAACATCCCAGAACAATATGAGATCTACAGATGGGTAGGTTCTAAGAACAGGTCTGTACCCAGGTGGAAGTGTGCTGCCGCTCGGTTAGTGAGCAGGATGGCATTGACATTAGAGTCACTGCAGTTCTTCTTCAGTCCAGCTGTGTAGGACACTATAGCTTTCTTGTAGTTCTTCTCTTTGAAGTAGTCGTTCCCCTCATCTTTCAGGCTCTCTGCTTGCTCTGAGTAGAAATAAAGAAACAACCATTGACTCTAGGTTTGGTTGGGACAGCCAATTCATTCCTCAGGAGTGGAAAATAAGTACTGCAATGGCTACCATACCCTCTAGTGGTCTGTCATCGTCGTGGATGATGGACTGAATAGCAGCCAGCTCCGGGTGTTTCATGGGGTCAATCTCATCAGGCGCTGTCTTCATGAACATAGGCACCTTATCGAACTCCTGCAGGGCAGTGCAATGAATGAGAGGTAGTAAAGCCTGTGGCCTCTGGAAACCATGGGCATAGCTGTGTGCACGACTCTTCGCCAGTAACTACCATAACTTCCTAGCTAGCCAATCAATAAGACTGGCATTATGACAAAAAGTAAAGAAAACTGTTTTATATCAAAATGATTTAGCCATTTAAAAACAAATCTTTAACAGTATTCTAGCTTGCTAGCTAACATTTGTCATTAGCGCCCATCCACAGATGGCTAGATATGAATGGTTAGCTAGCCAACGTTAACTAGCCATCACTCCAATGAGAGTAAGGACTGAAAACTGTCAGTGCTATATCAGTCGTGTTTGTAGAGATGTAGCTCGTTACATGTCTTTACTACCTCTTCCCAGTTCTTCTCGGAAAAGGCGTTGCTATATTTCTCTTTCTTGAATTTCTCCATAAAGTCGTCCATGCCATCGTCGCTATCATCGCCCTGTTGTGGTAGTGAAGCCATATTCACTCCAAATAAGGTGGATGTATTTGAAGATTAAGCTAGTTGCTGAATTACGGTTTCTTAGTATTAACTACTGAAGCGACACGTAAGAAAATAAATATGTCTACATTAAGTATGTAGAACAAAATCATACAAGTTGTTTACACGTGAACGTTGCGGTGCAATATCAAAACGCTTCCGTAGGGGGAACAGTTAGAGCTTTGATTCAAGAAGTTCCGCTGCAATGTGTGTCTATGACTCGTGTTTCTGTATCTGACCGAGTCCGGATGAAAAAATATTTTTAATGACAGACATCACAAATGACTAATGAACCAACGTAATTTGAGAATAATTATTGAGCCTCTTCCACCGGCCCAATATTGGACTAACGGTGCATAATACTTCTTAGTCCAAGGATTTAAATGTTCTATTTAAAGGGTGAATTGGCTCTGGAAGCCTAAACAGCCAAATACTCCATCTAAATGTGAATCGATTTTCAATTGCGGTACGGTTCTAGAAACCTAAATCCCTCTACTTTCATATCGCATCAAAAATAATTTCACAAATACAAAATACACATTTACTGTCTTAACCGGTTTTAACAGTTGCAGATGACAGTATTTTTAAGTGACAACACGTTTGTGGCGTCCATCTTCCATTTACACACAGGTGTTCGGAGACTCAGATAGCTAATTAGCACAGGTAGTCCACTGTCTTCTGCAACATGGAAATATGACCATGCGGGAACCCTAACCATATAAAAGGTGTGCATCAATTGAACCTTTATTAATGTATTTATTTTTTCCTTGCTGATATGAAAGCGAAGGTCGGTATGCTTCCAAAACCGTACCGCAAGCGATCCGTGTTTAATGTTCAGACCGAGCGTCGCGGCTCATAACAAAACTTCCTCGTACAGAAGACGGCTTCGTCCAATTGACTTACAGTTGAAGTCGGAAGTTTACATAAATTGGAGTTATTAAATCTAGTTTTTCAACCACTCAACAAATGTCTTGTTAACAAATTATAGTTTTGGCAAGTCGGTTAGGACATCTACTTTGTGCATGACACAATTTTTCCAACTATTTTTTACAGACAGATTATTTCACTGTATCACAATTCCAGTGGGTCAGAAGTTTACATACAAATTGACTGTGCCATTCAACAGCTTGGAAAATTCCAGAAAATTATGTCATGGCTTTAGAAGCTTCTGATAGGCTAATTGACATAATTTGAGTCAATTGGAAGTGTACCTGTGGATGGAGTTCAAGGTCTACCTTCAAACTCAGTGCCTCTGCTTGACATCATGGGAAAAACCGAAGAAATCAGCCAAGACCTTGTAGACCTCAGTCTGGTTCATCCTTGGGAGCAATTACCAAACGCCTGAAGGTACCACGTTCATCTGTACAAACAATAGTATGCAAGTATAAACACTATGGGACCACACAGCCTTCATACCTCTCAGGAAGGAGATGCGTTCTGTCTCCTAGAGATGAACGTATTTTGATGTGAAAAAAAAAAAAACACCATCCCAACCGTGAAGCGCAGGGGCGGCAGCATCACGCTGTGGGGGTGCTTTGCTGCAGGAGGGACTGGTGCACTTCACAAAATAGATAGCATCATGAGGGAGGAAAATTATGTGGATATATTGAAGCAACATCTCAAGACAAGAATGTGATGAAAGAAAAAAGCTGAAATATCACTATTATTCTGACATTTCACATTCTTAAAATAAAGTGGTGTTCCTAACTGTCCTAAGACAGGGAATTTTCACTAGGATTAAATGTCAGGAATTGTGAAAAACTGAGTTTAAATGTATTTGGCTAAGGTGTATGTAAACGTCCAATAACTGTATGTGTAATGTAATGGAACAGAGTCATGATCAAGGGCTACTTCCACCCTACCCCACACATACATGTCAATAACAGTGTAAAAATAGCTTTCAGTCCAGCTCAGTTTGCATCAGACTTAGATTGATCTTAGTAGGTATAGGGCTGTTGAGCAGAAGCCTCTTTACCATGTATCATCCCAACCACAAGCATGCCATTTCAGAGGAGCAATAGAGTTCAATAGTTTAGTCCAGTTCCAGGTCAAGATCAGTCCAACTCAGACTGTCTCCACTCGTTTGAGTAGGTCTACCAGTCCATCCCTACTGAGGAACATAGTCTCACCAGTCTGCTGACAGATTACCTCAAACCTGGGTATCTCCTCTGTAGCCTTCTGCCCCAATGCCACCACGTAGGGATATCCAAGCTGACTGGCATCCTTCAGCCTCTTACCAATGGTCATCTGTGTACGGTCATCCAGAACCACCTCACCTCTTAGGCTGGGAAGAGCCTCCCCCAGAGAAAGAGCCACCTCCTCAGCTAAACCAGCCACCTCATCCACCTTACTGCCCCTTTTAGGGGGCAGAACACAGACCTGGTAAGGGGCAAGTAGCCCAGGCCAGCGGATAGCCTCCTCTGTGGACATCACCTCTATGGCGGCAGCAAGGATCCGGGTCACCCCCAGCCCGAAGCAGCCCATTTCAGTGACAGCAGGCTTGTTCTGGGTGTTATTGAAGGTGGCATTGAATATGTGGGAGTATTTGGTGCCAAGGTAGAATGTATGACCCACCTCTATGCCCTTGGACTCCACCAGTGTGCCTGCCTGACACTGTGGGCAGTCAGTCCAGCCTGGTTCCATGGTCTCCACATTGGCAGAGAAGGAGCAGCTCCCACAGACCAGTAGTCTGTCCTCTCCAATGTCTGCTGGGAGCTGGAACTCGTGGGAGAGTTTACCTCCGATTTTCCCTGTGTCTGCCTGGACCTGAACTATGCGCAGGCCCAGCCGGGAGAAGAGACGGTTGTAAGCCTGACATACAGACTCATACGTGTGGTAGGCAGCCTCTTCATTCACATCAAATGTGTACATGTCCTTCATGTAGAACTCCCGCCCCCGTAGCAGCCCGAACCGAGGCTTTGGCTCGTCACGGAACTTGCGGGTCATCTGCATAGACAAATGGAACATACATAAGTTTAATACCATTATAATATAAACCCAAGTGTACGATAAGAAGAAAGAAGCCCCACTCTGAATAAACTAATGAATAAGGTTTAATCTGGTGCAATACTGTAGCCTTTACCTGGTAAAGCATTAGAGGCAGCTGTCTGTAGGACAGGGTTCCCTGGGAGGCCAGCAGCTCTGTCACTGCCTCCTCATGGGTGGGGCCCAGGCAGTACTCAGCTCCATGGCGATCCCTCAGGCGGAACAGCTCTTTTCCCATCAGGTCCCAGCGCTCGCTGCGTCTCCACAGCTCAGCAGAGCACAGGCTGGGCATGTCCAGCTTCTGCCCACCAATCCTCTGCATCTCCTGGTCAATCAGCCTCACCAGCTTCTCCATGGAGCGCACTGTGGCTGGGAGGTAGTAGTAGCAGCCAGGGTTGGAAGGGTGGATGAGACCTGCCTGCTGCATCAGTCTCTGGCTCTTGCAGGTCATCTCCCCCTGAGCACGACTCTCCTGCCCCACATCACGCAGGTTGGAGGGCTGGAAGAGGCGGGATACTAGGGGAAGGTGTGTGCTCGGTCGGGAGATGGAGCTAATGAGGGTTGGCTTTGGGGAATGTCCAGCAGCACAGCTTGAATGGCTCTTATAAGGAGTGGTGAAGGCTCTGGGCAGGTGGGGTAAGATTCTCTGCTGAAGGTGATGCATTAGGACTTCCATTGTAGTAGACTGGTGTCAATATCCTAGAAATATGAGAAAAATCAAGGACTTGTTTTATTTATACTGAACAAAAATATAATACGCAACTTGTAAAGTGTCGGTTCCATGTTTCATGAGCTGAAATAAAATATCTCAGAAATGTTCCATATGCACAGAAAGCTTATTTCTCCAATATTGTGCACAAATGTGTTTATATCCCTGTTAGTGAGAATTTCTCTTTTGCCAAGATAATCCATCCACCTGACAGGTGTGGCATATCAAGAACCTGATTAAACAGCACTATCATTACACAGCACCTTGTGCTGGAGACAATAAAAGGCCACAAATGTGTAGTTTTGTTACACAACAGAATGCCACAGATGTGTCAAGTTGAGGGAGCATGCAATTGGCATGCTAACTGCAGGAATGTCCACCAAAAGCAGTTGCCAGAGAATCTAATGTTCATTTCTCTACCATAGCCACCTCCAACATCATAGAGAATTTGGCAGTACGACCAACCAGTCACACAACCGCAGGCCACATGCAACCACGCCAGTCCCTGAAGTCCACGTCTAGCTTCTTCACATGCGGGACCAGCTACCCGAACAGCTGATGAAACTGAGGAGTATTCATGTATGTAATAAAGCCCCCTTTGTGGGGAAAAAATAATTGTTTGGCTGGGACTGGCCCACCCATGGCTGCTCCACTGTCCAGTCATGTGAAAGCCATGGATTAGGGTCTAATTAATTTGTCAATTGACTGATTTCCATATATGAACTGTAACTCAAAATCGTTGCGGTTATATTTTTGTATGGTATAAAAATAGATTGAGGATATAACCCCAAGGTCAGCAAGAAATATTTTAAAGCGAGCTAAGTAAACAAACATTGACACTTATTTTGTTATGCAATGCAATAAACCATAAAACGATTACATTATCCAAATGTCAACTATTTGTAACCATTGAAAGTACCAGGTTGCTAGCTAGATGCATTCAACCTTTCAGATGTGGCTAGCCTGGCAGGTATAACTAGCTAGGCAGATGTTAACAAACAAGTTAGGTTGCTAGTTTGCTCTGAAATGCAATTCGGAAGCAAGCACGAGAGCAACTCACCTTGTGTATGAAACCGAACGAGAGTAATGATGAGCTGGTACTTGATTCATGCGAAGTTTATTAGCTAAAGAACGTTAGCTAAGCTAGTTAGCCGTGCGTACTCTTCTTCGACAGGGATGTCGTCCCCCATGGAGAACTATAAGCTGTGTACTGCCACCTCCCGTGCTGGAGTAGCTAGCTAAAACGTCTTCATAAAAAATAACAAAAATAAAAAATTATATTTTCAAAATGGATGCATTTATGTTATGGACAAGCACTGTCCAGAAAAGCAGACAACAGAGTCCCAAAAACGTGGATCTATACACTAACTGGGTCTTTCGTAAATTTTCCTGACCAATCATAATCTTATCCGTTTTATGGGAGGAGTATGTTGCTATAGTAATATGAAACAATAAACTGTGAAGCGTGAAGTTAGTTAGCTAGCTTTCTTGCTGCCTCGAATATATAACGAAGTCAAAAACCGATTAGTAAACACCACTATTGCCTTTGTACTAACGACGACATAAGACCACCAAAAATGTCCACCACCAGAGCAAAACCGAAGAAACCCACTCTGAAAGTTACACCGTAAGTTGCTAGCTAGCTAGTTACCCTAAAAGCTAACTAGTAAGCTAACATGCTAATGGCAATGGCAGGTGATGTTTGCTAGCTACTGTATGTCGACTGTTATCAGCACTTTTACTCCTAGGCTATGCTCTCCAAGGCATTTAACACCCTGTAATTTCACCATATCCTTTGCCCTATTAAATCACATGTTACTGTGTAATAAATCAGTGTGATCTCATTTCTTTATTCATTTTTTTTTACAATTTAAGCTAGAAGATAGGGTCTAACTTGATGTTAGATGCTTTTACTGTCTTTCAGATCTTCCCGGGTAATGAATGTCTCAACATCAGGCGTACTCCGGGTCAACCACAGCTCAACATATGCTCGGAGTATCAATGCCTCAGTGAGCCGGAAAAGTTTCAGTTTGGCTGCTGACAGTAAAATCTTGGATAAAAGCTCTGTTCAAACACCAAAACACACAGTTCAGGTACAGCCCTTTATTGACACGTCTTCTTTGATACATTGCAGGCTAGCTTCCTCCTGTACTCCCTGTTCACCCATGACTGCGTTGCTGTGCATGTCTCCAACTCAATTGTCAAGTTTGCTGATGACACAACCTGATAGGCCTGATTACCAACAATGATGAGACCGCATACAGGGAGGAGGTGAGAGCCCTGGATTGGTGCCAGCAAAATAACCTCTCCCTCAATGTCAATAAAACTAAGGAGCTGATCGTGGGGCCGCAGTGGAGGTCAGAAGTTCCTCGGCGTGCACATCACTGACAACCTTACATGGTCCCTTCACACAGAAGGCGTGGTGAAGTAGGTGCAACAGTGCCTCAGGAGGCTGAATAAATTTGGCTTGGCCCCTAAAACCCTCACTAACTTCTATAGATGCACCATTGACAGCATTTGGTCAGGCTGTATCACCACCTGGTATGGCAATTGCACCATCCAGTATGGCAATTGCACTGTCCACAACCATATGGCTCTCCAGAGGTTGGTGCAGTCAGCCCAATGCATCACCAGGGGCACACTGCCTGCGCTCCAGGTCATTTATTGGAATTTTTACAACCTTTATTTAACTAGGCAAGTCAGTTAAGAACAAATTCCAGCCAAACCCTAACGACGCTGGGCCAATTGTGCGCCGCCCAATGGGACTCCGAATCACGGCCGTTTGTGATATAGGTTGGAATCGAACCAGGGTCTGTAGTGACGCCTCTGGCAGCCACTCAGGAGCCCCACATCTACAGAACCCGGTGTCACAGGAAGGCCAAGAAGATCATCAAGGACTACCGAGCCACGGCCTGTTCACCCCGCTACCATCTAGAAGCCGGAGACAGTATATGTGCATCGTCAAATCAAATCAAATTTTATTGGTCACATACACATGGTTAGCAGATGTTAATGCGACTGTAGCGAAATGCTTGTGCTTCTAGTTCCGACAGTGCAGCAATATCTAGTAATCAAGTAATAACAAGAAATCTAACAATTACCCAACAACTTCCTAATACACACAATCTAAAGGCGTGAATGAGAATATGTACATATAAGTGGGGCGGCAGGGTAGCCTAGTGGTTAGAGCATTGGACTAGTAATCAAAAGGTTGCAAGATCAAATCCCCAAGCTGACAAGGTACAAAGCTGTCATTCTGCCCCTGAACAGGCAGTTAACCCACTGTTCCTAGGCCGTCATTGAAAATAAGAATTTGTTCTTAACTGACTTGCCTAGTAAAATAAAGGTCAAATTTAAAAAGTATATGGATGAGCAATGGCAGAGCGGCATAAGCAAGGTGCAATAGCTGGTATAAAATACAGTATATACATGTGATATGAGTAATGTAAGATATTTAAACATTATTAAAGTGCCATTATTTAAAGTGGCATTGATAAAGTGACTAGTGATCCATTTATTAAAGTGTCCAGTGATTGGGTCTCAATGTAGGCGCAGCCTCTCTGAGTTAGTGATTGCTGTTTAACAGTCTGATGGCCTAGACATAGAAGCTGTTTTTCAATCTCGGTCCCAGCTTTGATGCACCTGTAATGACCTCGCCTTCTGGATGATAGAAGTGTGAACAGGCAATGGCCCGGGTGGATGTTGATGATCTTTTTGGACTTCCTGTAACATCGTGTGCTGTAGGTGTCATGGAGGGCAGGTAGTTTGCCCCCGGTGATTTGTTGTGCAGACCGCACAACCCTCTGGAGAGCCTTGCGGTTGAGGGCATTGCAGTTGCCGTACGAGGCTGTGATACAGGCCGACAGTATGTTCTCGATTGTGCATCTGTAAAAGTTTGTCAGAGTTTTAGGTGACAAGCCAAATTTCTTCAGCTTCCTGAGGATGAAGAGTCGCTGTTGCGCCTTCTTCACCACGCTGTCTGTGTGGGTGGACCATTTCAGTTTGTCTGTGATGTGTACACCCAGGAACTTAAAATTTCCACCTTCACCACTGTTGTCCCGTCGATGTGGATAGGGGGGTACTTCCTCTGTTGTTTCCTGAAGTCCACGATCATCTCCTTTGTTTTGTTGACGTTGAGTGAGAGGTTGTTTTCCTTGTTGGTGATCAAGCCCACTACTGTTGTGTCGTCTGCAAACTTGATGATTGAGTTGGAGGCGTGCATGGCCGCGCAGTCGTGGGTGAACAGGGAGAACAGGAAAGGGCTGAGCACACACCCTTGTGGGGCCCCAGTGTTGAGGGTCAGCGAAGTGGAGATGTTGTTTCCTACCTTCACCACCTGGGGGCGGTCCATCAGAAAGTCCAGGACCCAGTTGCACAGGGCAGGGTTGAGACCCAGGGCCTCCAGCTTGATCATGAGCTTGGAGGGTACTATGGTGTTGAATGCTGAGCTGTAGTCAATGAACAGCATTCTTACATAGGTATTATTTTTGTCCAGATGGGATAATGCAGTGTGCAGTGTGATGGCAATTGCGTTATCTGTGAACCTGTTGGGGCAGACTAGACTAGTCTCTCAAAGCCATTTATGATAATAAAAGTGAGTGCTAAATGACTGTCCCTGTACCGGTAGTCATTTAGTTCCTTTATCGTTGCCTTCTTGGGTACAGGAACAATGGTAGGTAGCCATCTTGTAGCATGTGGGAACAACAGACTAGGGATGCAACTGGGCCAGCAGCCTTGCGAGGGTTAACATGTTTAAAATGTTTTCCTCAGGTCAGCCATGGAGAAGGAGAGGGGGGGTTTTGCAGTCTTTGTTAGCGAGCAGCGGCGGTGGCACTGTATTATCCTCAAAGCAGGCAAAGAAGGTGTTTAGTTTGTCTGGAAGCATGGCGTAGGTGTCCGTGACGTGCTGCTTTTGTTTTTGTAGTCCGTGATTTCCTGTAGACCCTGCCACATACGTCTCGTGTCTGAGCCATTGAATTGCGACTCCACCTTGTCCCTCTACCGGCATTTCGCTTGTTTGATTGCCTTGCGGAGGGAATAACTACACTGTTTATATTCAGTCATATTTCCAGACTTCTTTCCATGGTTAAATGCGGTGGATCGCGCTTTCAGTTTTATGCAAATGCTGCCATCAATCCATGGGTTCTGGTTAGGGTAGGTTTTAATAGTCACAGTGGGTACAACATCTCCTATACACTTCTTTATAAACACACTCACCGAGTCAGCGTATAGGTCAATGTTGTTCTCTGAGGCTGACCGGGAACATGTTCCAGTCCGCGTGATCAAAACAATCTTGAAGCGTGGCTTCCGATTGGTCAGACCAGCGATGAATTGTTCTCGTCACAGGTACATCCGGTTCTATTTTCTGCCTATAAGACGGTCGGATTTCCCGAAAGGAGAGCGGGGGAGGGCTTTGTATGCATCGCGGGAGTTAGAGTAGCAGTAGCAGTAGCAAAACAGCTCGGCATTTAACACCATAGTACCCTCCAAGCTTGTCATCAAGCTCGAGACCCTGGGTCTCGACCCCGCCCTGTGCAACTGGGTACTGGACTTCCTGACGGGCCGCCCCCAGGTGGTGAGGGTAGGCAACAACATCTCCACCCCGCTGATCCTCAACACTGGGGCCCCACAAGGGTGCGTTCTGAGCCCTCTCCTGTACTCCCTGTTCACCCCCATATAATGTTTACATACCCTACATTATTCATCTCATATGTATACGTATATACTGTACTCTATATCATCTACTGCATCCTTATGTAATACATGTATCACTAGCCACTTTAACTATGCCACTTTGTTTACATCCTCATCTCATATGTATATACTGTACTCGATACCATCTACTGTATCTTGCCTATGCTGCTCTGCACCATCACTCATTCATATCTTTATATACATATTCTTTATCCCCTACACTGTGTATAAGAAATTAGTTTTGGAATTGTTAGTTAGATTACTTGTTGGTTATTACTGCATTGTCGGAACTAGAAGCACAAGCATTTCGCTACACTCGCATTAACATCTGCTAACCATGTGTATGTGACAAATAACATTTGATTTGATTTGATTCAGTTGTCGGGAGTATTAGCCCTGTGTGTCGTGCAATCAATATGCTGATAGAATTTAGGTAGCCTTGTTCTCAAATCATAGCTGGGACCGAGAGACTGCTAGGTATTGCTAGGTATTACTGCACTGTTGGAGCTAGTCTAAACACAAGCGTTTCACTGCACCTACAAATCTGTGTACGCGACCAATACATTTGGATTTGATTTGACATTGCAATAACAATTACTGTGCGTCAGCTAAAAAGTTACATCCCTCCCACAGGTCTTTGATGAAAATGGCAAGGACGTCACCCCACAGCCTCTCTACCAGCCAGACCCTGCAGCAGTGATGTCGAAACACAGTAAGATCTTTGCTAGTGACACCTCTGGTGGCACCATGTCAGACTTCTACTCTACGGCATACCAGACAACAACCAACGCTAGCTTCGCTGGGCCCTTTACCAGGTAACACACTCTCAGAATATTCACTTTTTAAAAGCAACATTATTTAGAAGACAATGTGCATAACTTTATGGTCATTGAACTATGTACTGCTTTGAGTACCCTAATCTCGCACTCTAGTTCTCTTGTAAACATTTTTAAGTAATATGACTGGTGATTATGACAGAGTAGTGCTGCCTGTCGTATGTCAGGTCAGTGTTTGGAAGCAGCACAGTGTCCAGAGGGAGCCAGTCCACGATGGAGTCGATGAATGAAGAGATTGAGGACCCATCCTCCAAAAGGGACATCTCCATCAGTCTCTCAGGTTGACAATCATTTCACTCTCCTTTCATTTCCTGATGATGTTACAGGAGTATGCTGCTGCCATGGCAGCTATATCACTATGATGACAAAACATTCATTGTGTAATCTGACTGCAGTTGTATTGCAACTTGATTGCAAGTGTATGTAATCTGAGAATACCGGGATGCAAAGTTACCCCAAAATGTACAATTTTTATAACCTGGATGCTTTTATTTATGTTGTTGATGTATATTTCTGTCCTGTCAGATGTCCAGGTGAGGAGGGAAGAGGTGAAAGAGTTGATAAAGGAGGAGATGTTGGACGACGTGGTGGATCGGTACCTCATCGAGTCAGAGACCCTCTGGCTACTGCACATGCCAGCCGTCTCTGTGTCTGTGGACTCTGAGGAAGCTGAATCTGTCAAGTAAGGGATCACATTTTCCAGATTCAGAATGAAATAGGTCATATGTAGATACAAATGATGTAGATTCCAGGCTCAAGCCTCAGTACCTCATAATGCAGTTCCTTACTAGCTATGTAGTTTATATAAATTTGAATGCAACTTGTGTTCTGTCAATCATTCTCTGTCGGAAGAGAGAGAAACAATCTGTACATGGAGCTGTGTAAGAACAGAATGGGGAATGATAGGTACGTGGAGCGTTCAATGCAGACGTTCAACGGAGCGCCCAAGACCAAGGAGGTCCAGAGTGAGGCCATCACCATGGTGGATGCAGGTTAGGATGCACTTCATCCTTGTTATGAGATATGAGAGCACTCTTGTCTGTTGTTCTTATCTCACCTCTCACACAATGGCTCTCACCCAAGCACAGCTTCTTCAGTCAGTCTTTTGTTTGTTTAGCACCCCTCTACTGTGCACTGATGTCAATTCAACTTCAATTCCATGTTGGTTCAACGTAATTTCATTGAAATTACATGGAAACAACATCGATTCAACCAGTGGGCCTTTGGCCTCTATGCCTGTTTTTACAAATAGCAATGGCCTCCTTTGCCCTCTTTATAGCCACCACAGCCACCACCTGGGATATGTATGACTCATTCCGCAGCGCAGGGCTGGGGGAGGCTGCCTTGTCTCCAGACACAGACAAGGCCAGCGTCCCTGAGATTGTCTCCAATCACAGACTGGACCCCACCAGAGCCCCCGAGAGAACCATGTCTGTCATCAGCACCACTAGCATAGGTACAGTAACACTGTCATTAATAGAATATAACCATATTAGAGGACAAAGGTTATGGTTATGATCCTGCAGCAGTTGTAGAATTTCTTATTTATTTACAGTTTATTTCATGATGATGTGTTATTAACGGGCCTCTTTCTTTTCCAGCGAGTGCCTCTAGCTCGCGGATCGAGATGGAGCCTTTCGTGGTTCCGTCTGAAGATGAACCGGACCCGGAACTGATTCTGCAGTCAGAGAAGTTCCAGCAGGATCTGTTCGTGATGGAAAGAATCATTCTGGAGAACATCTACCAGCCGAAGCTGGCTGCATACAGACAGCTCCCCACATTGGAAGGTATGGTTGTTACTGATGCATGCGTCTCTACCCACTGGGCACAGACGTCAGTTCAACCTCTATTTTTTATTTACATTTGGTTGGGTTGTCAACTAACGTGAATTCAACATGAAATCAACACCATGACATTTTAATTTAGGTTAAGTTGAGGACTTCATGCAAATCCAATCATTTTTCCACTTTGATTCAACATCATTACATATCTATTTTTTTTTATTATATGGAAACAATGTTGATTCAACCAGTTTTTGCTCAGTGGGTAGTGTTTTTTTTGGTGACTTTTGCAGGCAAACAGTACTCTGTAATCTATGTCCCCATGTGGTTTATTAGCTGCAACGTTTAAACCCTTAGGTCTTCATCAGGTTCGGATCATATGTTTATCAACTTGAATTGATATTTAGTAATGTTACATATTGAATGCCTTATTACTTATAAACAACCATGTTTGTTGAATGTGCCAGATCCTGACAGCGTGCCCAAGGTTGTGCCCACGGTGGTGAGCAGGAGAGAGGAGAGTTCCCTGGCTGAGGAGGGCACTCTGACCCCTGCCCTGGAGCGCCTCTGGTCCTTCAGCTGTGAGCTGACTTCAGGACACAACGTCAGCAGTATGGCCTGGAACAAGAGGAACCCAGTATGATTCTATCTTTATTCACTCATTTATATGTCTTTTGATGTGTGTAATATTTTTTGAACAAATAAACTCTCTCTCCCATGTTATTTCCTTCTCCAGGACCTTCTTGCAGTGGGGTATGGACAGTTTGATTTCAAAGACCAGAAATCAGGCCTGATCTGCTGCTGGTCTCTGAAGAACCCCACGGTAAATGACACTTCTCGCCTTTCTGTTTTCTTCTGTATTTCAGTTCATACCATTAGTTTCTGAAATTGTGCTGTACATGTAGCCTGGTCCCAGATCTATGTGTGCTGTATACTCCTATGGACTTTATCATGCCAAACATTTGGCAAGGCAGCACAAACAGATCTGAAACCAGGCTACTGTACCAGTGCCAGGTTAGAGAGTAGTTCTCTGGTGACTAAGCTAGTGAGTTTTGTATCTTGTATCTACAGTGGCCTGAGAGGTTCTTCACCTGTGAGAGTGGAGTGACTACTTTGGACTTTTCGGCAAGCAATGCCAGCCAGCTAGCAGTGGGGATGCATGATGGCAGCATAGCCACCTACAATGTCGAGAGCAGAGAGAAGACACCCGTCATTGACAGCAGGTGGGTCTGTGTCTCCTCAGAGAGAAAGAGAGAGAGAGACAACCTAATCTACATGTGTCTTATTTCTCATAGACACCAGGTGGCACTGTATCCTGGCAGACAAACAGGCGATGTGACAGGGTTCCCCATCAAGTTTTCTGGGCAAAATAAAATGTATAAAATAAATGTTATAATTTTTGTTCTTGGAGATAAAATACTGTAATATTACCAGGAAATTAGCTTGCACATGATTTTAATTTAGGAAATCTGCTCACAGGTATTTATACGCATAAATACAGAGGGATATGTGATCGTATCCCAATGTTATCATGATTTTGTCAAATACCATATCTGTTTGGGATTCTTGCGGCCAATTTGCATTGTACAAATGATTTATAACTATGTTCTGACTCCCCGACCATCTTCTCAAGGAAAAATCGACCCATGGCTGTATGTAATTGGGGACCACTATATGGTTTACAAAGCATAGCCCACAGTCACAAACATTTCTGCTTTACCCATAGGCTTTACCTTTATATAAGTGGAGTAGGTCTATGTTCTGTTTATAATTTAAAATAATAGCAATTGTAATGTATAAATGTTTTTGATAATCACAAAAGATTGAGGTGATGAACAATATTGGAAACATTAATGATGGAATCAAGGATAAGTCTTATTTAAAAAGATTTTATTTCTTATTTCAAAACCTTTTCATGTTCATTTGGAAATGCACGTATTGCACAGTCGATCATGTCAAGGACTATGTTTAAAGAATAAAACAACAGGAAACCTACACTGAAAGGGAGATGGTTACCGTGATGCAGAGGAAACAACGGAAGGCCAGCCAGCCAACAAAAACACATAACAAGCCTTTTAACAAGCTGTTCCATCGTTCCTCAGATACTAGCGCAATATATTTGTGTGAATTCAATAGAGTGACGCATTTACACCAAATATCTACTGTTTTTACAGTATCTCCTGTACATTTCTCCCCGTTACTCAACATCTGTTTGTTGTTGTTATGACTGACTAGCTGGGCTGTGATGTCACAGACTGTATACTATTTGTAATCTCTGTTGGACACTGGGATATCTACTGATCTCACACAGACATGTAACAAAGCTGGTAGAAATTACATCTGTGAGAGCTACAGGAAAGCTGCGTAGTGACTGCGCCTAGGAAAACTAGGAGAACCTCAACGTGTGTGTCTGTGTGTGCGTGTGTCTGTGTGTGTGTCTGTGTGTGTGTAGTGACTGTGCCCACAAGCACACAAGCCCTGTGTGGCAGGTAAGGTGGATCGACCATGAGAGGGGAGCCTCAGGGGAGGACAAGGGAGAGACACTCATCTCTGTGTCTGCAGACGGCAGGATCAGCAAGTGGTTCCTGCGGAAAGGCCTCGACTGCATAGGTCCAGTTTTACCTCAATCTCTGAAAGTTTTGGGAAACCTTTCTATTAGTATGCCCCCTCCAAGTATCCCAAAAATCCACCCTCTAAAATACTTCATATTTTTGTTGACATTTTTTCAGACAAATCTTACAGACATTTCCCCCATAACCTCCCAGTCAGCTGACAACTCTTGCAGACATTTCCCCCATAACCTTCCAGTCAGCTGACAACTCTTGCAGACATTTCCCCCATAACCTTCCAGTCAGCTGACAACTCTTGCAGACATTTCCCCCATAACCTTCCAGTCAGCTGACAACTCTTGCAGACATTTCCCCCATAACCTTCCAGTCAGCTGACAACTCTTGCAGACATTTCCCCCCATAACCTTCCAGTCAGCTGACAACTCTTGCAGACATTTCCCTCCATAACCTTCCAGTCAGCAGACAACACTTGCAGACATTTCAATTTTTCCAACAATTGTTTACAGACAGATTGTTTCACTGCATCACAGTTCCAGTAGTTCAGAAGTTTACATACACTAAGTTAACTGTGCCTTTAAACAACTTGGAAAATTCCAGAAAATGATGTCATGGCTTTAGAAGCTTCTGATAGGCTAATTGACATCATTTGAGTCAATTGGAGTTGGACATGTAGATGCATTTCAAGGCCTACCTTTAAGCTCAGTGCCTCTTTGCTTGACATCATGAGAAAATCAAAACAAATCAGCCAAGACCTCAGAAAAAAAATTGTAGTCTGGTTGATCCTTGGGATTCATTTCCAAACGCCTGAAGGTACCACATTCATCTGTACAAACAATAGTACGCAAGTATAAACACCATGGGACCACGCAGCCGTCATACCACTCAGGAAAGAGATGCGCTCTGTCTCCTAGAGACGAACGTACTTTGGTGATAAAAGTGCAAATCAATCCCAGAACAACAGCAAAGGACCTTGTGAAGATGCTGGAGGAAACAGGTACAAAAGTAACAGTAAAATGAGTCTTATATCGACACAACCTGAAAGGCTGCTCAGTAAGGAAGAAGCCACTGCTCCAAAACCGCCACAAAAAAGGCAGACTATGGTTTGCAACTGCACATGGGGACAAAGATTGTATTTTTTGGAGAAATGTCCTCTGGTCTGATGAAACAAAAATATAACTGTTTGGTTGTAAGTCGCTCTGGATAAGAGCGTCTGCTAAATGACTTAAATGTAAATGTAAATATGGTCATAATGACCATCGTTGTATTTGGAGGAAAAAGGGGGAGGCTTGCAAGCCAAAGAACACCATCCCAACAGTGATGCACGGGGTGGCAGCATCATGTTGTGGGGGTGCCTAGCTGCAAGAGGGACTGGTGCACTTCACAAAATCGATGTCATTACGAGGAAGGAAAATTATGTAGATATATTGAAGCAACATCTCAAGACATCAGTCAGGAAGTTAAAGCTTAGTTGCAAATGAGTCTTCCAAATGGACAATGACCCCAAGCATCCTTCCAAAGTTGTGGCAAAATGGCTTAAGGACAACAAAGTCAAGGTATTGGAGTGGCCATCACAAAGCCCTGACCTGAATCCTATAGAAAATGTGTCGGCAGAACTGAAAAAGGATCCAACAACCTGACTCAGTTACACCAGCTCTGTCAGGAGGAATGGGCCAAAATTCACCCAACGTATTGTGGGAAGCTTGTGGAAGGCTACCTGAAATGTTTGACCCAAGTTAAACAATTAAAAGTCAATGCTACCAAATACTAATTGAGTGTACGTAAACTTCTGACCCACTGGGAATGTGTTGAAAGAAATTAAAGCTGAAAGAAATATATATCTCTACTATTATTCTGACATTTCACATTCTTAAAATAAAGTGGTGATCCTAACTGACCTAAGACAGGGAATTTTTACTATGATTAAATGTTAGGAATTGTGAAAAACTGAGTTTAAATGTATTTGGCTAAGGTATATGTAAACTTCTGACTTCAACTGTATGTGCTCTAACCCATACCTCCACAGACCTGATGAAGCTGAAGAGGACGAGGAATGAGAAAGCCAAGAAGCAGGTTGGAGACAAAGAGAAGAAGAGCGAGGCACTCATATCACGGCAGGCACCGGGGCTCTGTTTTGACTTCCATCCCACGGTGAGCGACCAGAGTGTTCTTAAGTTTCCATAAAGGATAGTTCCACATGCGTTGTTTTAGTTACTTATTCCTGTGTTTTTAGGACTCCAACATCTACCTTGCTGGTACAGAGGAGGGCCACATCCACAAGTGTTCCTGTTCCTATAACGAACAGTTCCTGGAGACCTACATAGCACACAAAGTATGAACAGATCCTTCAGGCCGTACAGATGCTCTCTGCTGGACTGAATAATACAATGCCATTCATTCCCTAACCCTCGCTTCATGTCTGCATCCCTGTTCAACCCTAACACTAGCCTCTACCACCACCCTAACCCTAGATTCATGTCCAAATCCCTGTTCAACCTTAACCCTAGCTTCATGTCCACATCCAGGTTCAACCCTAACCCTAGCCTCAACTCTGACGCTAACCCTAGCTCTAACCTCTCTTTGCTCTCAGGGCCCTCTGTACCGGATCACATGGTCTCCGTTCTGCTCAGATGTCTTCCTGAGCTGCTCCTCTGATTGGACGATCCAGCTGTGGCGACAGGACCTGTTCACTCCCGTGCTGGGCTTCACCTCGACCCAGAGTGCCGTCTATGATGTCATGTGGTCCCCCAAGTGGGCCACTGTGTTTGGGGCCGTCAACGAGGGACGCGTGGAGATCTGGGACCTGGGAGCCAGCATGTGAGTAGTCTCTCTTTGTCTGTCTCTTAACTTTTCTATTACTCTCTCTCTTAATAAATTGATTTCACTGTCTCTTTCTCTCCCTTTCTATATATTGTAGTTTCTTCTCTTAATGCATTTCCAGAAATATGAAGCTACAATAATAAAGCTCAACTCTTTACTCTGAGTTTGGCCTGTGAATAAACAATAGACAGCATTTCCACCATGCCCTTGTCCCTCTCCCAAGCTTGGACCCCACCATAGTGAGCCTGGCCAGTCCCGGGGTGAAGCTGACCTCCCTGCTGTTTGCTACTGAGACAGACTGTATCCTAGTGGGGGACAGTGATGGGCAGGTCAGCGTCTACCAGCTCAAGAACCTCACCGTAGGAGAGGGAACACAGGTGAGGCAGGGGTTTCCAACAGGTTGATCTCAAGCTACCAGCAGCCCACTTATGAGTAGCTCGCCAAGCAATTATGAAAGTACATGCATTTTTTTTGTTTCTTCCTTGCAAACTGTCAAAACCATAAAGCTCACAGCTACTATCCAATCAAATCCACACTAACATTATCCCACCCCTGGTTTAGCCACTTGGTTTAAAAAGCCAAACGTAACACATCTGACAATTAATTCTTAGCAATATTGCCCTTGTCTGTTTGCCTGCGACTCAAAGTGAATTCTTCCGCTGCTCTATCGTTCGCTACATACTTCAGTCTGAGACTGCCATCGTTGAAGTCTTTATGGTGACATTAAAACTAGGGGTGTTGTTCAAAACAAAGTCATCAATGATTGGATCATCTCTAACATCAGAGGATCAAAGCCAATGACGAATTTTCAACACCCCTAATTTTACCAGGTATATTTACAGAAAACGCATCTCTTGCATACCGAGGAGCCGGGGATGAGTCGCAGTGTAGAAGAGAATGTGACCGCTTCAAAGCTTAATAAAAAAGAGTGGTTTGCAACGTGTTTCCTTTTCTAAAACAAGCTCTCGTGCTAGAAAGGTTTGGAGGCCCCTGGATTAGAGTGTGGTAGCTTTCCGGTTTGATTATAAGCCAACTGCCTTATCTGTTGCATACACCTTCTGATCAGAATGCTTAATCGCTGTTCTTACAGTCACTCGTCTTTTTGTGGTATGCACTGTTCTGTAAGACATACTGTATGTCACATCATAACCACTCAGTGCTTTGCCTTACATACAAACAGTTCTCTGTGTAAATTCAGTTTGATTATTACAGACCATTTGAAGACAATTTCAGCCCAGATTAAGGCATAATTTCCTCAGTCTGTGGGTGGCTGGTTAACGGTTTTTATCTCCCTGAGCAAACAGACAGAGGGTCAAATATCTCATCTCTGTCTCCTTAGGTGGCTGCGTTAGAGGACATCATCGGCTCCACCCTGGCCAGTCAGCTGTGAGTGGGACAGACCCAGCCGTGGGTGGGGGGACACACCAGGACTATGTATCCCCTAAAGCCTGCCTCATCCACTATGTCATCCTCAGCTGTCTGTCGCCATAATGTTTGGTCCCCAGGGACTGCATCTTTGTCTGTTTTTATATTGAGAAAAAGAACATGATCATTTTTCATTACCATAAATGTCTCGTCTCTTGTCACTCACTGTCTCAAAGTTTAGATCAGTCTGATGTTTCTTTGTCTTGTTTTTATGTTCATCTGGCCCATTGCCCAGTTTCCCCAATTCCAGTCTTGAATAACATCCATTTCAAAGGAGATTCTCCCTGATTCTATGTAGCTGCTGATCTTGTTGACCCAGTCATAAAGAAATGTGTCTTTGAGCTTGTTTTGATGAAGAGCAATGGAGTATCTCTGATTGACACACAAACAAAACACATTCCAAGGATACTTTTTGCAGAAAGCTGAAATGCCATGCATATCTTTTTCATCTTCCCAAACCTGCATCTTTGGCTGTCCTGCTCTCATCGCCACAGCAACATCCCTGTTTTGTATGATAGTCATTGTGTGTGTACTGTATGAAGAGCACTATGTTTTCGAGCATGCTGTTACTCTGCAGTCTGCAGTGCTGTGTGTGTGTGTGTATGAGTTCATGTGTATTAAGAGTGTAGCCTGTCTAAAGAGCTTCTGTGGCATCGAGATCCAGACACACGCACACCCCACTCAGCCTCCCATAACTCTGCTAATGGCTGTCATTATGTCGTCAAGGGCTTTACTTGACATTTGAAGTAGGTGTGGGTAAAAAGGCTAAAACGGACTGGAGTCTACTGCTTCAGGAGCAAATGGGCAGAAAAACATAAAAACCAGGTAAAGTGGACATCTGACAGGAGTCACATGACAGTAGTATACAGATCATATATACCATTATGACTGCTATCTCTATCTGTTCTCTAGATCTCTACCCTTGTTTCCCATTTAGGGGTCTTCGTCAAATCAGAATACTGGTACTTTTATTCTATTTCATCGTTATTTAAATTACACAGGAAGTCCCATTGAGGTTAGAAGACCTGTTTCCCAAGGGAGACCTGGAAAAAGTGACTCAGGCAGGTTGTCTCCAAACTTTGTCCTGAAGAACCACCAGGTCTCTAGGGGTTTGCCCGATAGGTCAGGATGTAATCAATTAAGAAAGCACCTCATTGATTAGCCTGATTGAGTAATTGGTGGATTCTTCTGAGAGAGAGAGGAACTAGAATTAGCCTAATTAGATCTTGGGAAAGTGTGCAGCTAATGAGGAAACAACCCATGAGGTAGTCATGCCATGATGTAATTTCACATTAGAAAGAACAATAAAATGAGAAAGATACATAGTTACTTTACCACTACTTACATGTACAAATTACCTCGACAAACCCGTACCCCCGCACATTGACTCAGTACTGGTACCCCCTGTATAAAGCCTCTTTATTGTTATTTTATCGTTTAACTTTTTATTAAAATGTTTATTTTATTTAGTAAATATTTTCCTCTATTTTCTTAAAAGTGCATTGTTGGTTAAGGGCTTGTATTCGGCGCATGTGACAAATAAAATTGCATTTGATGGCACTGATGTGTCACACAGATGATGATTTGTATTAGAATTAGATCCAGCTGTGGCGGAAGGACCTGTTCACTCCCGTGCTGGGCTTCATCTCCACCCAGAGGTGAAAAAAAGAGAGACAAAGAGAGAGATAGATGGGGTAGATGAGATGGGGACGGAATGGGGAGAGAGAGAGAGATGGGGTAGATGAGGGGACGGAATGGGGGTGGTATAGGGGAGAGAGAGAGAGATGGGGTAGATGAGGGGACGGAATGGGGGGTGGTATAGGGGAGAGAGAGAGAGAGATGGGGTAGATGAGGAGACGGAATGGGGGGTGGTATAGGGGAGGGAGGGAGAGAGATGGGGTAAATGAGGGGACGGAATGGGGGGTGGTATAGGGGAGAGAGAGAGAGATGGGGTAGATGAGGGGACGGAATGGGGGTGGTATAGGGGAGAGAGAGAGAGAGATGGGGTAGATGAGGGGACGGAATGGGGGGTGGTATGGGGGAGAGAGAGAGAGATGGGGTAGATGAGGGGACGGAATGGGGGGTGGTATAGGGGAGGGAGGGAGAGATTGATTGACTCTTCTAAGGGTGAGCTGAAAGGTATATATAGGAGGAAGATGCACGCCTTGAACCAGAGACCAGTCCACTGTGTTACTGCCTCAGCAAGAGGCAGAGCGAGAGAGAAAGAGCAGAAGGGGGAGAGAGAGAGGAACTGTTAAGGGATTTTTTATCAATAATGACTAAATGATGTATACATTTCAATCAGGACTATGACTAAACAAAATACTATTATGTTACTGTTATGGATGTATGAATCTTATTATAATCCTAGTACTGAATATAATGTGTGTAATTATAATCAAGAATTAGAACAAAGACTGTCTGTTCCTTGGTAGAAATTAATGAACTTATCGTCAGACTTGCTAGAATGCTTATCTACACAGGGAGAAGAGAGACCTTGGGCTGGTAGTAAATTATCTAAAACAGTGGTGGACGATGTGGGAAGGCTTGTGAACTATACTGCCATTGTATGGGAGTGGAGGAGGGACAGTTTAAAACCTATGACGTCATTTTTAGTTTATAACCTGTTGTAAATTGTACCATGTTCAGTACTCTCGAGAATAAACACTATTGATTGATTTTGAGACTGGTCTCTGTCCATTTCATGCAACTAAGTATCTTACAAATTCTTTGGAATGGCCAGAGTGATTAATTGAATTGGTTAGTAAACATATAGGAATTAAATTCCTCTAACAGGAACACAACAAACAGAATAAAAGAAAGAAAGAAAGAAAGAAAGAAAGAAAGAGGAGAAAGTAGACCAGAGAAACAGTCTGTGGTGGTCTTTGCAAGCGAGCACCACAGTTGGGACGAACCCAGATACACACATAGCCAACCAGCCAGCAGTGATGAGTGCGTTGCCAGTACTGCTGCCCCTGCTGATGTGTGTGGTGGTAGGGCTGAGCCAGGTGAGGGCGGCGGTGAAGGCAGTGAAGCGGTGTGGCAGAGTTCCTCAGGGCCGTCGTCTACACCTGTGGAGGCTCCCGCTTGAGGCAGCTCCTCAACGAGCCAGAACAGCTGGAGGGTGAGTTGAGAATCTCTACCTTCTACTTTACACCCTCTCTGTTACCCCCAATCTCCATATCCTCCTACTTAAACTTCTTTACACTTAATGAATGTATCTTCCTTTCAACTCAGATTCTCGCCCATGACATTTTACGTCAGGAGTTATTCCACTTGACTAACAAAATTACAGACATTGACCAGACACTGTATTTGAGTCAGTGACGTCTGTCTGCAACAATGTGTAGTGATGCTGATCCAGTGTGTGTGCATACAGGCAGGAAGGAAGGCAGGTGGGCAGTCAGAAAGGCAGGAAGGCAGGCAGGTGGGCAGTCAGAAAGGCAGGCAGAAAGGCAGGAAGGCAGGCAGAAAGGCAGGAAGGCAGGCAGGCATTCAGTGTCAGGCAGGCAGTTGCTCCTCTGACTGGGTTATGGAGGTCTGTTATGCAGTCCTGTTCTCTGGAACATTATAGCCCAGCAGAACCCACCTCTTATAATCGGATTATGATGCTGATGATATCAGGGCCAGACTACGGCAGGCAATTAGCATATTAACCATTCTCATGAGAACCAATTAGAGGGTATACCAGGCGGTGTCAGAGGAAGGCCCTAAAAATTGTCAAAGACTCCAGCCACCTTAGTAATTGACTGTTCTCTCTGCTACCACTTGAACGCACTGTATATTTTGCTTCTGTTTGACATGGGGGTGTGATGTGTTTTGCTGTTACGTGATGACTTAGTGTGATATTTTAATCCACTGTGGATTACTAAAACGCTTTGGTCTTTTTGACTCTTAACACTGCAGTCTTTCATTGCATACCCATATAGCCTTAAGTCCATTTCCATCTTTAACTGACACCGCAAGTTGTGGCTATCAGCTACAGGACAAAACACAGACATTATGCCACAGCACCTAAATACAGCGATTACCAATAAAACTAAACAGAACAATAGTGTCTGCAAGTACAAAAAAAGACGACAAAGAGAGTAGGTCAAATGTTGTACTGTGTGTACTGTAGTGTAGGCTATATCTGTCATCTTCTATCCACACAGCACAGTCATCCACTCAGAATACAAAACAAGGGAGACAGTGAATTCCCCACTCAGATGATTGGCAGGTCTTACCTGGAATACTGTGTATTGCCAAGGTGTTACATCGTTTTTCATCCTCTGGGAGAAGACAATCTGAATGCTTGGCCAAAAAAGGAAATATATGCAAAGTAAGGGTTGATGTGATACTAGTGCAGAATAGGAAATGTAGACTTGTTCTAATCCTTCCGAGACCAGTCACGACCACTAAGGTTATTTAAAGGAGATAAATCCTTTGTATTCATACTGCATTGGACCAAAACAATTGAATACAAAACAATTGATCAAACATAATTGATACGCCTCTTTTATTTCAGAGAAAACCCACATCATAACATGGTGGTTCATTCTGCATTCGTTTAGAACCTTTCATTAGTACGGTACATCACATTAAACAATTTCATACTCAGAATCCTGTGCATTGGATAACACAAACAGATGCAATAACAAATATATCCATATAAATATAAAATGAAACAAACATATATGTACAGTACACATGGTACGTTGAATTAAAGGCTAATTATACTACAGTTAGATCTCCCTCACAGCACACAATTATAAACAGCTTCTTAATAGCAGAAGGAGTGTATTCCTAGTAAGGCTTTAAGACAATGTTGTTACAGCCAACCTTGATGTGTTGCACTGTACATCAGAACACAAAATTGGTGGAGGAAATACAGAATAAACTGCATTTGAGCAACATGCAAAATATTTATGAAATACTATTGAGGCATTTACTTTATGTTGGTATTCTTATCTTGTGTTATTTCTTATTGTTGTTGCATTGTGGAGAAGGAACCTGTAAGTAAGCATTTTGTTGGACAGTGTATACCCTGTGTATCCTGTACCTACGACTAATAAAACTTCTGCTGAGTTGTAAAAAGAGTGCTCCAAAAACTTGTCCAGTTCATAACTTTTATTGGTTTTGGAAAAAAGAAAACTTAGTTTCTCATCAGATCATCTTAACATTGTCTGTACAAACACAGCTTGCACATGTGGTTGACAGAGAAACAGTACGGTACCCAAAGCAGTCTGGCTTAGCACGCCACACACAAACACACTTCCTGCTCTGGTCTTCAGTTCTCACAGTTAACATGACAACAGGTCAACGAGTCTATTGGTTGATGGACCACTTCACTTCAACACTATACCGTAACTGTGTGCAGACACACATTACATTACCCATGCTGTAACACTTAGCTTCAACCCTCCCTCCATCATAAGCACGACCAGAGATCATACATAGTTCATGAACAGTAATAACATTACCAATGTCATTTCTGTTAACTATAGTTAGGTGTGTACAATAATGTTCAAGTAAAGTGTTACTCACTAAACAGCTATACAGAGAGCTACATGACACAATTCATTGATGCCTTACTTAGAAATGCCACCTAAAGGATTGACAAAATGGACATGTAAGATACTCCTATGGCCGTTCTAAGGCAGGTGTCTAAATGGTGCTATGAAGCTTCATGAAGTACAGATAGTATCCTGACATACTTATGATGCCCACACGAGGAGACCTTTTAAGTTAAATGTCATCACACACATTTTGTTCTCTATGTTGAATATCAGAGCATTCAGGAGGTTTCTAACATTATCAGCACAGTGTTCTTCACATGAAACAAGATGGTTTTTTTTGTTGTTTAAAAAAATATTCCCCTTATTTCTCTATTTCTCTTTTAGAGGACTGTCTGGAGTACACACATAAAATACAAAAAGCCTTTTGGTCATCTAACCTCCCTCCAAATCCTCGTCACCATGTTATCTCACAGAGACCATTACCATTATGCAAAATAAAGCCATGGATTCAAGCGCTGGTGGGTTTGATCGGAAGGGGAGTACATGCTGTTTGATGCAGAATAACACATTGAGGTGAATGGAAACAGAGCAGAACATAGTCAAAACCTGACTGATTATCCAAGGTAATAACTATTAGTGTAACTCTAAATAACACTGCTTTCATACTGCCTGAAGTACACATCCAGGTGCTATTCATCCTGTTTTTTTATTTTATCCCCCCACGCGCATATATACTGTAGTCAAATCTTCTGATGCACTTGAGTTAAAAAATTATATATCTGAAATAAATTCTAAATTATACATTATACTGTACACAGGTTACCCAACTACACAGATAACAAAAAAAGATAGAATATTTATACCTTCATTCTAAATTACAATACCATTGAAATTCTATTCATATACAGAATCACATACTTTTTAAATCATTATCATCAATAAATAAAAATAGAATGCTGTAATGTACTCTGAAGTACATCTACCACTGCTGTGTCAGGAACAACAGAAAGGAAGGGAAACACCAAACGCCCTTTCAGATATATATTATTCATTTAAAATAAGACTTTGTACAGGTTTTTTTATTGAGGGAAACATATTATATTTGTTTTATATTGCAACCAAGAATGTATTTATTGTTGCAGCTGCCAAACTACTCAGGACTTTGTGATAATTTGAGGAAAATGTTGAGAGTATATGTTTGAAGCCGATGTTAAATCACTGCATTCAAAGAAGAGAGAGGAGTCTGGTAATGGTCCCCATCCAAATGAACAATGTCCTTTAAACCTGCTATGCCAGTGTGTAACGCATTAACTGTTAAAAACCCAACAACATAAAAACTCCAATACCCAGAATTCCATGGTAGCTCTAACCGTGTCCAATCAGAGGCATGCGAGAAGCAAGAATTAGCCCCTCCCTTAAACTGAATGGAGGAGTGTGACATCATGGTGCGTCTATTCATCTTAGTTCACTCAATGGCACAACCCAATGGTCTTTTCATACATCCTCTCCTAATACCACATATTTGTTGTTGCATCAAAATATACTCAGTGTATTATGTGTTAGGTTCACGGTTGAGAACATGATTTTGCGGTTGAGTAGCTAGGTAGCTGTAGCAGTTTGAACACCACACGTTAGAGAGTGGGATAGAGAGGCAGAAGCATGTACCTTTAGAGAGAGAAACCCGGGTGGATGTCTAGAGCAGCAGCAATACAGATGTTCTGAAATTAATACATTTTAATACATTTTACAAATACAATAATTACACCCTAAAACGGTCCACAAGACTATATGCAAGCTATACAATACTGCTGGGTACAGTAGGCTGTGTGGCCTTGACCTGTCTGTCTCGCAGGTTTAGAAAGAAGTGTCTGTCTGTAGGGAGGTGGTGGTGTAGGTCTGTCCTCTGTAGTATAGGATTTCATTAGCCCATTGAGATGATGATCTCCAGTGTATTTGTTCAGTAGTAGTATGAAGTATCAGTTCTCTGCCAAGTATTTTCCTGAAAATGACAAACATGCCTTGGGTTTGAATACTTATGTGTAAAAAGGAATCATACATGCAACTATGTACACATAGCAAAACATATTTTATGATAATACTGTATCAACACAGTGTAATAACACCAATTAATATCACAGTGATACACTATTAGTTTATAATCATGTTATTATTACACTATGAGCGCCACGCTAATTTGAGTCAATCTTTCCCTTATTCTGATATTTTGTGAAGGATAGGATGCACTCCATAATAGATTTAGGTAACATTACTTCTGTTTAGCAGAGTAAGTGAAGAAAGTCAGTGTCTCACCTGCAGCAAACCTCTTCTTGATGAGTGAGAAGCGGTACCCTGGCCCAGCCAGTTCTATATCACAGCCTGACAGAGTGCTGCCCTCGCTGGTGAACTGGACCGCCAGGGGAGAGGGTTTACTGGGGCCCTCCGACAGCTGGAACCGTGCCAACAATGAGCCAATGCCTGGGGACGTCACAGAGAGGGACAAAGGTTAAATATACTGCACAAACATACACATGCATATACAGTACCAGTCAAATGTTTGGACACACCTACTTAATTAAGGGTTTTTCTTAATTTTTTTATATTTTCTATATTGTAGAATAACAGTGAAGACATCAATACTAAGAAATAACACATATGGAATCATGTAGCAACCAAGAAAGTGTTAAACAAATTCTTTGAATTTCTTTAAAGTAGCCACCCTTTGCATTGATGACAGCTTTGTACACTCTTGGCATTCTCTCAACCAGCTTCATGAGGTTGTCACCTGGAATGCATTTCAATTAACAGGTGTGCCTTGTTAAAAGTTAATTTGTGGAATTTATTTCCTTCTTGTAGGGGTGGTACATAGAAGATAGCCCTATTTGGTAAAAGACCAAGTCCATATTATGGCAAGAACAGCTCAAATAAGCAAAGAGAAATGACAGTCAATCATTACTTTAAGACATGAAGGTCAGTCAATATGGAACATTTCAAGAACTTTGAAAGTTTCTTCAAGTGCAGTCGCAAAAACCATTAAGCGCTATGATGAAACTGGCTCTCATGAGGACCGCCACAGGAAAGGAAGACCCAGAGTTACCTCTGCTGCACAAGATAAGTTCATTAGAGTTAACTACACCTCAGATTGTAGCACAAATAAATGCACAGAGTTCAAGTAACAGACACATCTCAACATCAACTGTTCAGAGAAGACTGCCTGAACCAGGCATTCATGGTTGAATTGCTGCAAAGAAACCACTACTAAAGGACACCAATAAGAAGAAGAGACTTGCTTGGGCCAAGAAAAAGGAGCAATGGACATTAGACCGATAGAAATCTGACCTTCGGTCTGATGAGTCCAAATTTGAGATTTTGGTTCCAACCACTGTGTCTCTGTGAGATGCAGAGTAGGTGAATGGATGATCTCCACATGTGTGGTTCCCACCGTGAAGCATGGAGGAGGTGGTGTGATGGTGCTTTGCTGGTGACACTGTCAGATTTATTTAGGATTCAAAGCACAGTTAACCAGCATGGCTATCACAACATTCTGCAGGGATACGCCATCCCTTCTGGTTAGCGCTTAGTGGGACTATCATTTGTTTTTCAACAGGACAATGAGCCAAAACACACCTCCAGGCTGTGTAAGGGCTATTTCTTATTCATTTATTTATTTAACCCTTATTTTATCAGGTAAATTGACATAGAACACATTCTTATTTACAGCAATGACCTGGGGAATAGTTACAGGGGAGAGGATGGGGGATGAATGAGCCAACTGTAAGCTGGGAATGATTAGGTGACCATGATGGTATGAGAGCCAGATTAGGAATTTAGCCAGGACACCGGGGTTAACACCCCTACTCTTACGATAAGTGCCATGGGATCTTTTAGTGACCACAGATAGTCAGGACACCCGTTTAACGTCCCATCCAAAAGACGGCCCCCTACACAGGGCAATATCATTGGGGGTTTTTTTAGACAAGAGGAAAGGGTGCCTCCTACCGGCCCTCCAACACCACTTCCAGCAGCATCTGGCTGGTGAAAATCTATTTGACCAATGAGAGTGATGGAGTGCTGCATCAGATAACCTGGCCTCCACAATCACCGACGTCAACCCTATTGAGATGGTTTGGGATGAGTTGGACCGCAGAGTGAAGGGAAAGCAGCCAACAAGTGTTCAGAATATGTGGGAACTCATTCAAGATGGTTGGAAAAGCATTCCTCATGAAGCTGGTTGAGAGAATGCCAAGTGTGCAAAGCTGTCATCAAGGCAAAGGGTGGCTACTTTGAAGAATCAAAAATATAATATATATATTTTGATTTGTTTAACACTTTTTTGGTTATTACATGATACCTTGTGTAACCGATGTGAAATGGCGAGCTAGTTAGCGGTGGTGCGCGCTAATAGTTTTTCAATCGGTGACGTCACTCGCTCTGAGGCCTTGAAGTAGTTGTTCACCTTGCTCTGTGTCACGTAGAGTAGGCCAGAAGGCTATACTGGAAAACCTAACCTCTATCAAAATAAAAAAGATGGCGGAGCCCCAAATGTTCTTCTGTGCTTCAGGGTGTTTATTTACAAAGTGATTCCGGAAAACAAAAACAACAGTACTGCCATCAGACATATACCTTATGGGACAGCTAAAAACAATGCTGCCCCATTCACAGCTCAATCCAAAAATGCCTCCTCATGAACTGAAAGAGAGGCTACTTTTGTAGGGCTAGCCCCTCCCCTCAGAACAATTACCACGAATTAATTAAGCAATTACCTAGTCAAACCTACATTTTCCATTAACTAAACATACTAAAGGATATACATTGCAACACATTTTTTTAAACAGTATCACCACATAACATTTACAAAATGACATCACTACAGACAGTGTCTTTTAATATATCCATTTACATTAATGAGCCATTTGGGACAGGCACTACAAAGTCAGCCCAATTCCCTTTGCTCGGGTCCTTATCCAGCATACCCGGAAGTTACAGAGATAGAGAGGAACAGAACAAACAAACAAACAAAGCGCTCATCCACAACATGGATAAGTATAATACATATTGTTGCTATTTAATATGAACATTGATATAAGTGTGAAATATATGTACTAAGACAGAGAAGTTAACTTGTGTGTCGACCCACATTGTTACCTTAGCTGATAACGGAGCAGGGAGGAGTGATGAATGTGTGTGTGCATTAAAGAACCAAATGCTGCCCGCGGCCAGTGACGGAATTCACACTCTGCAAGGGCCGCTGCTTTTGAGGCGCGATGGGTAACGATGCTTTGTGGATGTCAGTTGATGATGTGTGCAGAGGGTCCCTGGTTCGAGCCCAGGTAGGGGCGAGGAGAGGGACAGAAGTAACAGTGCAATACTGTTACACTTGTGTTACGATGTAGAAAACTGTAAGAATAAAGAAAAACCCCTGAATGAGTAGGTGTGTCCAAACTTTTGACTAGTACTGTACATCACACGTACACGCGCACACACACACAAACATGCAAACCTGTCCCTCCACAGCACACAGCATGATAATCAATCAAATGTATTGATAAAGCCCTTTTTACATCAGCAGATGTTACAAAGTGCTATACAGAAACTCAGCCTAACACCTCAAACAGCAAGCAATGCAGATGTAGAAGCGCGGTGGCTAGGAAAAACTCATGATAAAGGCAAGAACCTAGGATGAAACCTAGAGAGGAACCAGGCTATGAGGGGTGGCCAGTCCATTTCTGGCTGTGCCGGGTGGAGATTATAACAGAACATGGCCAAGATGTTCAAACGTTCATAGATGACCAACAGGGTCAAATAATAATAATCCCAGTGGTTGTAGAGGGTGCAACAGCTCAGTACCTCACGAGTAAATGTCAGTTGGCTTTTCATAGCCGATCATTCAGAGTTAGAGACAGCAGGTACAGTAGAGAGAGAGAGTCGAAAACAGCAGGTCTGGGACAAGGTAGATCTTGAATACTTACCTGTTCTTTACATAGCTCCTCTAGTAATTTAATAGAATTTCTATGTCATAAACCCTCAAAGTTCCAGAATGGGGTGAAAATGTCAGCCATATCGGTCAGGGAGAAATCCAAACCAGTCTAAATGGAATATATGGCAGTAGAGGCATAATCCTGGTATTACTTACAGGAAAATAAAAGGCATATGTTATATCAGAAATTGTGAAATAGAATTAGTCCACCTAAAACATTGTCGTATGATTACAAATAAAATTATGGGTTTTATACCAATTTTCTATCTAAATAGCCTATAACATATGTAAACAGACCATAAATGTCTACATTTGTGTTTTCTTGGAAAGCTGTGAGTGCTACTACATGATACAATATCAGAACTCGCTGCATTTACAACTTGTATAAGTCCTATCATCAACTGATTTCAGCCAGTGTATGGCTGTTGATTGACTGCATTATTTTAATGGAATATTGGCATTTTAGCAGTTAATTTGACACATTCATGGAATCATTGCTCTAAAACTGTCTGGCTAGCTAATACATTCTTCAAATTAATTATTTTATACAATATCTTATTACAGCACTGGCAAACCATAGTTGACCAACTCCCTGACCAAAATGGCTGACCTTTATCCCATCATAAGAAGGTTCATGTCCATTCTAGTATTTTATTTCCTAATTCTATGGTTCTTTAACTCATCTCTGATCATTATGACTGTTGGAACCATCACCAGACAGAAGGGGGCAAGAATGAGTTAAATGGGGCAAAAGCCAAACGTCATATACAGTAAGTCAAAGGTCATGTCATTATTAAAAGGGTCTATTCATCTGGACTAAAAAAACACAAATGTATCCATCCATAGATAATTCATCCCTATAAGGCAAACATTCAGGTAACTACCAAAATAGAGGAAACACCAACATAAAGTGTCCTAATAGGGCGTTGGGCTTCCACAAGCCAGAACACCTTTAATGCGCCTTGGCATAGATTCTACAAGTGTCTGGAACTCTAATGGTGTTTTGTTGACGGTGAGGGTCAATTGGGTTGAGATCTGGGGACTGACACACCTTTAAACCCCCTTTGAGTCCCCTCTTTCAAAGTAAATCATATCTCTTGACACATTCATGAAAATAGTCATGGCCTCTAAAACTTCAAGCTGCATACTGGACCCTGTTCCAACTAAATTACTGAAAGAGCTGCTTCCTGTGCTATGTTGAACATAACAAACGACTCCCTAAATCACCAGATGTGTACCAAACTCACTAAAAGTGGCAGTAGTAAAGCCTCTCTTGAAAAAGCCAAACCTTGACCCAGCAAATGTTAAAAACTAAAATCGGCCTATATCGAATCTACCATTCCTTTTTTAAAAGCTGTTGCGCCGCAACTCCCTGCCTTCCTGAAGACAAACAATGTATACAAATTTGCTTCATTCTGGTTGTAGACCCCATCATAGCACTGGGACTGCACTCATGAAGGTGGTAAATGACCGTTTAATGGGGTCAGACCAAGGCTCTGCATCTGTCCTTGTGCTTCTAGACCTTAGTGCTGCTTTTGACACCATCGATCACCACATTCTTTTGGAGAGATTGGAAACCCTAATTGGTCTACATGGACAAGTTCTGGCCTGGTTTTGGTCTTATCTGTTGGAAAGATATCAGTTTGTCCTCTGATAAATCAATTGTAAGTGTCGGTGTTCCTCAAGGTTCCTTTTTAGGACCACTATTGTTTTCACTATATATTTTACCTCTTGGTGATGTCTGTCACGGCCGTTAAAAGAAGAGGACCAAGGTGCAGCGTGGTGAGCGTACATACTTTTAATAGTACATGTCACCAACAAACCGTGACGCTTAAGGCTATGTGCCATCAAACAGTTAACTTCCCACAAAGACAGGTGAAAAAAAGGTCTACCTAAGTATGGTTCTCAATCAGAGACAACGATAGACAGCTGTCCCTGATTGAGAACCCTACCCGGCCAAAACATAGAAATACAAATAGAGTATAGAATACCCACCCAACTCACACCCAGACCAAACCTAAATAGAGACATAAACAGGATCTCTAAGGTCAGGGCGTGACAATGTCATTCGGAAACATAACGTTAACCTTTAATGCTTTGCGGGCGATACACAACTGCACATTTCAATGAAACATGGTGAAGCCCCAAAATTGTACTCCCTGGAAGTGGAAAATTGTGGAAAAACTCGGTCAAAACAGAGATGCTCGTTCTAGGTCCCAAGAAACAAAAAGATCTTACGTTGGATCTGACAATTAATCTGGATGGTTGTACAGTCGTCTCAAATAAAACTGTGAAGGACCTCAGCGTTACTCTGGACCCTGATCTCTCTTTTGATGAACATATCAAGAATATTTCAAGGATCTATTTTTTCTATCTTCGTAACATTGCAAAAATCTGAAACTTTTTGTTCAAAAATTATGCAGAAAAGCAAATCCATGCTTTGTCACTTCTAGATTAGACTACTGCAATGCTCTACTTTCCGGCTACCCGGATAAAGTACTAAATACATTTCAGTTAGTGCTAAACACGCCTGCTAGAATCTTGACTAGAACCAAAAAATGTGACCATATTACTGATTTCAAGGTTTTACTGCTATCCAACAAGTCATTACATGGGCTTGCTCCTACCTATCTCTCTGATTTGGTCTTGCCGTACATTCCTACACGTGACAAGACGCAGGCCTCCTCATTGTCCTAGAATTTCTAAGCAAACAGTTGGAGGCAGGGCTTTCTCCTATAGAGCTCAATTTTTATGGAATGATCTGCCTATCCATGTGAGAGACGCAGACTCGGTCTCAACCTTTAAGTCTTTATTGAAGACTCATTTAGTAGGCCCTATGATTGAGTGTAGTCTGGTCCAGGGGTGCGAAGTTGAACGGAAAGGCACTGGAGGGACGAACCGCCCTTGCTGTCTCTGCCTGGCCGGTTCCCCTCTCTCCACTGGGATTCTCTGCCTCTGACCCTATTACAGGGGCTGAGTCACTGGCTTACTAGTGCTCTTCCATGCCATCCCTAGGAGGGGTGTGTCACTTGAGTGGATTGAGTCACTGATCTGATCTTCCTGCCTGGGTTGTTGCCCCCTCGGGTTCATGCCGTGGGGGAGATCTTCATGGGCTATACTCAGCCTTGCCTCAGGGTAGTAAGTTGGTGGTTTGCGGATATCCATCTAGTGGTGTGGGGGCTGTGCTTTGGCAAAGTGGGTGGGGTCATATCCTGCCTGGTTGGCCCTGTCTGGGGATATCGTCGGATGAGGCCACAGTCTCCTGACCCCTCGTGTCTCAGCCTACAGTATCTATGCTGCAATAGTTTGTGTGTTGGGTGGCTAGGGTCAGTCTGTTATATCTGGTGTAATACCTCATCTCCATACTGTTTTTATTTATTTACTTTTCTTCTCTTTTGCACACCAATACCTCTACCTGTACATGACCATCTGCAAAATTGTAATTATTCGCCTACCTCCTCATGCCTTTTGCACACAATGTATATAGACTCTCTTTTTTTTCTACTGTGTAATTGACTTGTTAATTGTTTACTCCATGTGTAACTCTGTGTTGTATGTTCACACTGCTATGCTTTATCTTGGCCAGGTCGCAGTTGCAAATGAGAACTTGTTCTCAACTAGCCTACCTGGTTAAATAAAGGTGAAATAAATAAAATAAAATAAATAAAAATTCTCCTGTCTAAGCCGGTGTCCTGTGTGAATTTAAGTATGCTCCCTCTAATTCTCTCGCTCTTCCTCTCCCTCTCCCTCCCCTCCCGGAGGACCTGAGACCTGGGACCATGCATCAGGACTACCTAGCCTGATGACTCCTTGCTTTCCTCAGTCCACCTGGTCGTACTGCTGCCCCAGTTTCAACTCTTCTGCCCACGGCTAGGGAACCCTGACCTGTTCACGGGATGTGCTACCTTGTCCCGGACCTGCTGTTGACCTGTTGCACCCTCTACAACCACTGTGATTATTATTATTATTATTATTATTATTTTTGGTTGTCTATGCATGTTTGAACATCTTAGCCATGTACTGTTATAATCTGCACCCGGCACAGCCAGAAGAGGACAGGCCACCCCTCAGAGCCTGGTTCCTCTCTAGGTTTCTTCCTAGGTTCTTGCCTTTCTACTGAGCTTTTCCTAGCCACCGCGCTTCTACCCTGGGTCTCGACCCCGCCCTGGACTTCCTGACGGGCCGCCCCCAGGTGGTGAGGGTAGGTAAAAACATCTCCACCCCGCTGATCCTCAACACTGGGGCCCCACAAGGTTGAATTCTCAGCCCTCTTCTGTACTCCCTGTTCACCCACGACTGCATGACCATGTACGCTTACAACTCAATCATCAAGTTTGCAGACGACACTACAGTGGTAGGCTTGATTACCAACCACGATGAGACGGCCTACAGGGAGGAGGTGAGGGCCCTCAGACTGTGGTGTCAGGAAAATAACCTCACACTCAACGTCAACAAAACAAAGGAGATGATTGTGGACTTCAGGAAACAGCAGAGGGAGCAACCCCCTATCCACATCGATGGGACAGTAGTGGAGAGGGTAGTAAGTTTTAAGTTCCTCGGCGTACACATCACAGACAAACTGAATTGGTCCACCCACACAGACAGCATGGTGAAGAAGGCACAGCAGTGCCTCTTCAACCTCAGGAGGCTGAAGAAATTTGGCTTGTCTCCAAAAGCACTCACAAACTTTTACAGATGCACAATCGAGAGCATCCTGTCGGGCTGTATCACCGCCTGGTACGGCAACTGCTCCGCCCACAACCGTGAGGCTCTCCAGAGTCCCTCCAGGACACCTACACCACCCGATGTCACAGGAAGGCCATAGAGATCATCAAGGACAACAACCACCAGAGCCACTGCCTGTTCACCCCGCTATCATCCAGAAGGCGAGGTCAGTACAGGTGCATCAAAGCAGGGACCGAGAGACTGAAAAACAGCTTCTATCTCAAGGCCATCAGACTGTTAAACAGCCATCACTAACATTGAGTGGCTGCTGCCAACATACTAACTCAACTCCAGCCACTTTAAACAATGCCACTTAATACAATGTTTACATACCCTACATTACTCATCTCATATGTATATACTGTACTCTATACCATCTACTGCATGTTGCCATCTTTATGTAATACATGTATCACTAGCCACTTTAAACAATGCCACTTTTATATGTTTACATACCCTACATTACTCATCTCATATTATATACTGTACTCGATACCATCTACTGCATCTTGCCTATGCCGTGCTGTACCATCACTCATTTATATATCTTTATGTACATATTCTTCATCCCTTTACACTTGTGTGGTGTATAAGGTAGTTGTTTTGAAATTGTTAAGTTAGATTACTCGTTGGTTATTACTGCATTGTCGGAACTAGAAGCACAAGCATTTCGCTACACTCACATTAACATCTGCTAACCATGTGTATGTGACAAATAAAATTTGATTTGATCGTCTGACGACATTTTTGCGTGATTCTACATGTAAAATTGGTTTGACTTAGTTCGCAAGTACTCTCGGCAGAAAAACGTTATTGATGTGTTTCAAGCCCTTAGAGCACATATGTCAGAGTCAAGGCCCGCGGGCCACATCCGGCCCGCGAGAAGGTTTTTTACGGCCCCTGGGATGATCTTGATTTATTATTAGAACCGGTCTTTTACGGCCCCTGCAACGGTGACGCATGATAGGCTTTCATTTCATTTTATTACAGCAGTCGTCACATCACAGTAAAATTAACTTTCAGATACCCATCAAAAATGGCAAAACGGAAGGTGGACACTGAGAACCGGGGTTTCAAACAAGGTGGGAGTCAGTATATGTTCACGGAGGTAGCTGGAAAACCTGTGTGTCTTCTGTGTGGAGAAAGTGTGGCGGTTGAAAGAGTATAATCTGAGACGACATTATGAAACGAAACAAGCCGGCAGCCCGCAGGATCTTACACGGTGGCCGCACCGAGCAGTAGGCTGCTTCATTTCAATATTTATTGGCACAGCAGTCGTCAGCATCACAACAAACAAGGTGGGAGTCGGAGTATATGTTCACGGAGGTAGCTGGAAGAATATGGACATGGACAAAAACAAAATATGGACATGGAACAAAGGCTACAAAAGGCAGAGGAATTAAAACGAGGCCTCAAATCTCGACAGGCTCTGTTCAAAAAGTCACAAGGCCAGGCTGCTGTCAAGGCAGTTTTATTTTGGCAGAAGAGATCGTAAATCAGCCCGGCCATTTACGATGCTGCGGAGTTCGCCCGTTTCCTCCCCGACACAATGCCCCAGCTGCGCATCCAGAAACGTTGTCTATGTTTGGCAGCACATACCTGTGTGAACAACTTTTTTCTTTGATAAACCTGAACAAAACATCACACAGAAGTCGACTTACTGCTGAACACCTCCACTCAATTCTGAGGATTTCCTCAGCTCAGAGCCTTACCCCGAACATTGATGAACTTGTGGAAAAGATGGGACACCACCAAGTATCACCCTCAACCTCAAACAAGTGAACATTACTGTGCAATCACATATTTAGAGTTTTTACTCAGTTCAAGTTTAAAAGTTAAAGTTTAATATTTGTTTTCACTGCATGTTACTTCTCCTTAAACAAAGTGTTGTTTTTGATTAATAGATTTTTGCACTTTATTTTATTGTATTTCAATCCAATTATATTTTAAAAATATTTCAGTTGAGTGGATGATAGAAAATTGCTATTATTGTTTTTTTCTTTGACAAATTTAGCCCACTTTTGCTAAAATAGAAAATATAGGCTACTGATGGTTTTGAATATAAAGGAAATTTGTCTTTTGTGTCTGTTGTTAAAGATTACTTAAGAAAATATTGCTTTATTTATCTGATCATTTCAGTTCAAGTTTAAAAGTTAAAGTTTAATATTTGTTTTCTTGTTCTCCTTAAACAAAGTGTTATTAATAGATTTTTGGTATTTTTATATTTTAAAAATATTTCAGAAAATTAAATGATTACTGACAAAATTAAAGAGCCATAAGAAAATATTGCTTTATTTATCTGATCATATTGGAATATATTTGTTAGGTTTTCAGTAGGTTCAATTAGGTTCACTAGACTATATGCGTCATTTAAAAAGTTTTCAATGAACATTCGAACAGTCCGGCCCTCGGCTTGTAGCTAAATTTTTTATTTGGCCCTCCGTCCATTTGACTTTGACACCCCTGCCTTAGAGCCTGTTGTTGTCATGACGCGACTTCACCAATTCTTTTTGATTAGTACTTTAGTGGAGAAGATGATAACAAGGCATTACTGATTCTTCCTGGGTATTTACAAGGTTATTTACCTCCATTTTCAGATTTCTGGGAAATATCAGGAATCTTCCACAGGATTCTTTGCTGCTCTGCATTCCTGGAAGAACAGAATCAAATGTGATCTGGTACTCTCTGAAAGCAAGGAATAGGTTTAATCTGGGTCTGGGAAACGGGCCTTTTCAAACACAAAAAATGAATGTCTTCACCACAGGGCTGAGCCATAGAGCCATGGGATGTCTCTGAAGCAGCCTTCAACTTTTAATGATCAAATTAAGTGAATTGAATTCAATAGAAATGTATTGTATACAGTTATGACGTGCACTATACTATTCGGTCTTACCATGCGGCAGGGGGAAGCACAGCCAGTAGCTTGGTGACCCCTCCGTCTACGGGGATCAGGAACTGGACGTTGTTGAGCGCCACGGGCGTTGTCATGGAGCCGCCGTTGTACTTGTAGTCTATCCGGAGGTCCGTGCTGGTGGGTTCACACCGCCAACTGGCTGCCAGGTTCAGGGGGGTCGATGTGAGGCCCTGCGCTGATACCTGCACGCATAAACAATACAGAGGAAAGAATGCAGAATAACATTCAACTGGAATAGTAACTATGGATACAGACTGGAAAGGACAGACTTTAAATATCTGGTTTTAAATGGGTCAACCTTCGGGTCACAGAAGGAAGACATCACTTGATCTCTATGGATCAGCCTATAATCTAGTACCAGTTGCAGACAGAGAGATGGGCTGACCTGGTATTGGTCTCTGTATCTCTATAGTAGAACATAGTTCAGCTCACCTGGTATTTGAGCATGTCCACATTGTAGTATGTGGCCTGGGGTTTCTGCTCAGCCACCTTCTTTAGATGGATCATCAGGTTTGGCATGTTCACCCAGAAGGTCTTGCAGTCAGGGTTGGGTGTTGTGGCGGTGTCACTATGTGGGCACGCAATATGTATTTTATCATATTATCTAATGTCATGATTGATCCATCTAAACTTAAGTCAACACATAGAAAACAGAGTACAAGTTATCTTTGTATCTACTACACAGAGGTCAGGACTATTGCAGTGCAGAGATTGCAAACAGATACTGAGTGCTATACAACAACAACAACAACTCTGATGCATTTTACACATGAGAGTGCAGAATAACCTTGGAATGAGGTGGTTAGTCAGACCACTGGGATGAATTCACAGTGACTCAGAGCCCAGTCAGAACTGGACGGGTGGATTGTTTTGTTACAGCATGATTTTAGGCGTTCAATGCCACATGTTCTAAATGCTACAGGGCGTGGTGAGTTGTGTGAGGGGTGTTATAGTGGTCTTTACCAGCAGAGTAGCTGGGGATTAGGCAGCACATGCTCCAGCCAGCTGTAGTGGGTTATGCTGAAGGTTAGCACGGCAGGGGACGGGTTATTGGCAAAGTGCCGTGTGATCCCCGCTGGAAACGACAGCACCATCTCGCCTGTGATCTTCACAACACACCTTTTGACAGGGACACGGGAGGAGGAGGTTAGAGCGTCCGAAGGAGGACAAAGAGGAGAACAGAGTAAAGCAAGGAGAGAGATATCATAGAAATGAAATGGACAGAGGGAAAAAGAGTAAGAGAGAGAGTGGAGAGAATAGGGAGAAAGATAGAAAGGGACAGAAAGAGACAGAGAGGGACAGAGAGGGAGAGAATTGGGAGAAAGATAGAAAGGGACAGAGAGGGAGAGAATTGGGAGAAAGATAGAAAGAGACAGAGAGACACAGAGGGAGAGAAAAAGGGAGGAGAAAGAGAGGGTGCATACAGTGAGAGACATCTCCTAACGTGTTTGAGTGGACCTACTTGTTAGGGTTGGCTCCTTTGAAGAAGGCATTGACTGTTTCAGTAAAAGCTGCCGCCACCGGAAGGGTGTCCTGGGCCCCCATGGTGAGAGGGCTGGGTCCCCTGGAGCAGCCTGTTTCAGACAGCACACACACATTTAATAGCAATACAGAAAGGAGGGAGAGAGAGAGACTCACTCAGACCAAAAAAATGTTGGAGAGAGAGACAAAATGAAAAGCAGAAAGAGAGAAGCAAGACTTTCAGCATTAAACACAACCCATGTCCATAGTCCTCACAAACCACCAAAGCTACTACTGTTCTCTCATCCCTCTCTTGGCTGCTCCACTACATCTCTGTCCTTTAGACTCCTCCCACTTCCTGTATTACACCCTCTATTTTCTGTTCCCTAACTCTCCATCTCTCAACAGCCATGTATGGATGAAGATGGAGAACCAAAGAGTGTGTGAGATAATCACTGTATTCATATTTTGTATTTATTAAGGATCCCCATTAGCTGCCTACTCTTCTTGTGGTCCAGCACATTTAAGGTAGTTATATACAATTTATAATATTGCATTTCGTAACACTTTACTCAATACATTTAGTGTGTTCCCTCAGGCCACTACTCCATTGTCACATACTGTATCTATGTAATTGAAATGAGAACCAATACCTGTGTATGATGTGTGGGTGGGTTTAGCTCCTATGATATCCCATTACCTTGTTAAATGAAATGTTGGATGTACTGTAAATCGATGTAAAGTCCCTCAAGACTGTTGGACATTGTTGTACAATTTCAGGTTTCACTATATTTACAGTAGGAGGGTTAATAAAGCCAGTTACCTGAGGAGGTTTGTTGTGTTTCAGAAACACTGAGAAGACTGACAGAAATAAAGAATGAAAAATTGTTTTACAAAGAGAGAGAGAGATGACATGCGTATTCCAGACATACTGTTGATGCTGAGTCATTGTGACAAAATCAGAGAGAGAGATCAATATCCAAACCCAAAAGACCAAAGAGAGTGAGTCCACACAAAAAAGAAAATGACAAATACAGAGATTAGTAAAGTACATGAAGAACGATCAATGATCAGGAGGCTGAAGAAATTTGGCTTGTCACCTAAAACCCTCACAACTTTTACAGATGCACAATTGAGGGCATCCTGTCGGGCTGTATCACCACCTGGTACGGCAACTGCACCGCCCACAACCGCAGGGCTCTCCAGAGGGCGGTCTGCACAAAGTAACACCGGGGGCAAACTACCTGCCCTCCAGGACACCAACAGCACCCAATGTCACAGGAAGGCCAAAAAGATCATCAAGGACAGCAACCACCCGAGCCACTGCCTGTCCACACCTCTATCATCCAGAAGGTGAGGTCAGTACAGGTGCATTAAAGCTGGGACCGAGAGACTAAAAAACAGCTTCTATCTCAAGGCAATCAGACTGTTAAACAGCCATCACTAGCGCAGAGGCTGCTGCCTACATACACACTTGAAATCATTGGCCACTTTAATAAATGGATCACTCGTTACTTTAATAATGCCACTTTAATAATGTTTACATATCATACTCATCTCATATGTACAGTGTATACTGTATTCTATATTATCTATTGCATCGTAGCCTATGCCACTATGTCATTGCTCCATATATTTATATTTATATATTCTTATTCCATTCCCTTCCATTAGGTATTTTTTGTGGAATTGTTAGATATTGCTGCACTGTCGGAACTAGAAGAACAAGCATTTCGCTACACTTGCAATAACATCTGCTAACCATGTGTATGTGACCAATAAAATTTGATTTGATTTGATTATCTTTTAGGAAACGGCAGACTTGTGGACACCGAATGTGAAATGAGAACGAATGACGACGAGAGGAGGAGTGTGAGGAATAAGACAAGAGGGCTGGATGTAGAGGGGCTCAGCAGTTCGTTTGGAGGGAGTGAGATGTGGCCATGACTGAAGGAGTGAGAGGAGTTAGTGGAGGGGGAGGAGATAAAGGAGGGGGGAGGAGTTAGAGGAGAAGCTTGCACAGATGAGGCCTGGGTGACCCCGGGTGAGTGTGTGCACTGCAGTTAGCCGTTGTGCAGACACAACTTACCTTCAAAGGTTAAATAAAACTTCCCTCTGTCAAACCAAACCAGGGAAGGCTGGTCATTCTCTGTGGTGGGGCAGGGAGGAGGGAGAGTGGGTGAGGAGGGTGGGTGAGAGGAGGAGGAAGAGAGAAGGACAGTAGCATGAGTCACATGGCAGGTCCATCACACAACACAGTGAGGTGAGGTGGGGTAAAGAGGGGTGCATGGCACAGCAAGCCAAAACACCAGGACAGGACAGGAACAAATTGTGCGTGACCCTGTGTGTTTGTGGGTCATTTCACACTATAGTCCAACCCGAACATTACTGTGCAGGCTGTGTCATATTCTTTCCACATTGTCCTTTCCAGCATGGTTCCAGGAAGCAACTGGACACGCCAGATAAGCTTAGTACAGCTTGGCTTATGAGTGTGAAACGGTCACGTGTGGGTGCATGGGAGGGAGTTGGAGGTTGGACCAGGTGAAGTTAGGTATCTGTTGGTGGATGGTGGGTGTTGAGTCTCTTGGAGCATGGAGAGAAAAAGCCAAGCCTGCAGGAGGACTGACTGGGAATGACACCCATCATACAATACTCATCTACACACTGCTATAGAAAACATTAATTACCATTACTTGAATCCTTTTAAATCACATCCTCCTGTCCTAATGCTAATATTCTAACGGTTTTTGTGCCATGCTTTGTATTTCAATACAGATGGAGCCTGGCTGTTGGACTGTCTGTGGACCACAGAAGGAGTAGCTGCTGCTTCTGCAAAAGCAAATGGGGATCCAAATAAATAAACAAATCAACCTGATGACATACACCAGGGGGCAGTCATGAGGGTAAAACCATTGGTGGAGGAGGGTAGTTGGTCGAAGGGATCAGTGTTCAGGTGCGACTGCTTAGGGGGTGATTGGGGCCTTTGGGCATAGTGAATAGATGGCTGGAGTTGATGGATTGAGTGAAGGATGACTGTGGGTGAAGACACTAGAGAATAGTGGGCAGGTGTTCTGATGGGGGTGGTTAGTGAAGTGGAGCAGAGTGGAGAAACATGTTCCCATGGGGTGGACTGAGAGAGAAGAGGCGATCTGGGACAGAGGGAGGGGGGTAGATGGGGGTCAGGGTGAGAAATTTGGAAGCTGTCTGTCTGACTGTCTGTCTGCCTGTCTGTCTGCCTGTCTGCCTGTGTGCTGTCTGCCTGAGTGTTGAGGAGAAGGTGGCACAATATTTACCAACTGGCTGGAGACACTCATTTTCCTTCCAGACTTCAAAAGATGATCTGTCTGTATCACTGTGTGTGTGTGTGTGTGTGTGTGTGTGTGCGTGCGTGCGTGCGTGTGTGCGTGTGTGCATGTGTGTGTAGCTCAACACCAACTATTTAAAATAGGCTGCTACAATCATGCAGTTTAGCAGACTTAAGGACCATGCAGATGCCTGGGAGCGGGAGCGAAGGATGATTGTATGGCTGGCCGGCTTTATGGAGAGCACATGGACGCAGCTGCAGGGAACAGCATGACTTTTTCTACAAAAGTGCAGAGGTAAAGATGGCTGTAGTAGATCACTTTAGATAGGTAACTGCTGTTTGACTTGTGCTGAGCTGGTGAGTAGCAGCTCATTCTTGTAGAATGTTAAGTGTTCTATTGACTGAAGTGAATGAAGCTACAGCAACAAGGTGATAATGGCTGGAGGAAATGTTGCTTGTTTTTGCTGTTCTCCAAATTGCATTAGAGAGTTTTTAAATTGTGTAGAAATGCAGCAAATTAGCTTCAATTCCTTGGAGGAAAACCTGTCTGAAACGACGTCCCGGAGTGTTTGTGTGTCTGGATCTCGATGCCACCGAAGCTCTTCAGACAGACTACACTCTTAATACACATGGACACACACAACACTGCAGACTGCAGAGTAACAGCATGCTTGAAAACACACTGCTCTCCATACAGTACACACACAATGACTATCATAGAAAACAGGGACGTTGCTGTGGTGAGGGCAGGACAGTCAAAGATGCCGGTTTTCAGAAGCTGAAAAAGAGATGCATGGCATTTCAGCTTCCTGAAAAAAGTATCCTTGTGATACTTTGATGTGAGAGTATGTGAGTGAGAGAGGTGAGAGAGGTGTTCCACCATTTATCAAGGTGAAAAAAGGAAAAGGTAATCTGTGGCGTACTCCAATATCTCAGTTCAACATCTACTCCCCTCACAGGATGGCTGCCATCCATTCTGAGACGGCTTGACAAAATCAAACAACGCAAGAACATTCTCATGGATGGATGACGTATGACATCATCATGGGTAAATAGGCAACACCGGACCCCTTCCAGGTCCCAGCCCCAGCCCCTTCCTCTCAGATAGCCCCCTCCCTTCATCCACACTATACTGTACCTGCCAGAGAATCAAAAGGCCTCCCAAATGTAGGCAGTTTGTCTACAAATGCATCATCTTCTGACATCACGTCAAGCGACAGCCCAAAAGGAAAAGGGACAAAGACAAGAAGAAAAACAAAAGAAAAAGAACGCATATCAAAACAAAGGAGAAATCTAACTGAAGAACAAAACCATGTAAGAAACAATGGTGACACTTAAAAACGTACAGTGTCAAAGTATGGAGGGCATGTTGTGAACTCAAATATTATGGCTGGAGGACAAATGTTGAGGAAAAAAATCAACGGGATGCGAAACACACGGTATGATCAGCACTTCAATTGTGGGCTCTCCGCTCGCTAAGCCTATTTTCTACTGTTCTCCTTAATTATCTAACGAAAATATGACGCATGCATATTGCTTTGTGTATCTAACAAAAACAGTGAATATTTACAATGTTGCTCTTTAGGTTTAATAACATATGTTCCTTAGGAGGGCCTGTATTGTGTTGTAATATATATATATATATATTTTTTTTTACCTTTATTTTACCAGGCAAGTCAGTTAAGAACAAATTCTTATTTTCAATGATGGCCTAGGAACAGTGGGTTAACTGCCTGTTCAGTGGCAGAACGACAGATTTTGTACCTTGTCAGCTCGGGGATTTGAACTCGCAACCTTTCAGTTACTAGTCCAATGCTCTAACCACTAGGCTACACTGCCGCCCCAATATACTGTACTGTAGGTTCCTTTTCCCCTGAGTGAATGGATACAGTATATTTAACCATTACATTATGACTTATTAGGCATTTCTATTCTTGAAAATCTTGAAAATCCTATACCACATTCACAGAAATGCAGTGTAATACATTGAGTGAATACTGTACTCGAGCAGATATACACTGAGTGTACAAAACATTAAGAACACCTTCGGGCACCCCCTTTGCCCTCAGAACAGCCTCAATTTGTCGGGAATGGACTCTACAAGGTGTTGAAAGTGTTCAACAGGGATGCTGGACCATGTTGACTCCAATGCTTCCCACAGTTGTGTCAAGTTGGCTGGATGTCTTTTGGGTGGTGGACCATTGTTGATACACACGGGAAACTGTGTGAAAAACCTGCAGTGTTGCAGTTGTTGACACACTCAAACCAGTGCGCATGGCACATACTACGATACCCCGTTGAACGGAATTTAAATGGATGCGGCCATCTAGGTAGGAGACATTGACCAAACCACACAGACAACACAGCACAGACTACCACAGTAGCACAACTAACCACACTAGCTCAGATAGTGATAGGAGATGATGGTGTACACACACCTGACACAGAAAGGGTGAGATTTTTACCGACGGTGGGGGTGGTGGCTGCACTCAGGGAGTTGTTGGAGGAGATAGAGGAAGTGCTCTCGGCCCGGGCCAGGGGGGCAATGAAAGGCGGGCTGGACGAGTGACTGCCTGGGGGACTGAAGGGCCGGCTCTGGGGGGACAGAAAGAGAGAGAGAGAGATTTACTAGTATCACTGTTTTTATGTTCAGACACCCTCACAGTTCAGCATACATTTTTGGGGGCTAAAAGTGAAACAATAAAAAATTGAAAGTACAGATATCTCAAGATATGGAGGTACCATACAGTATAAACATCTTAAGAGGGGGAGTGTGCTTTTTGAGGCGGGATTTGAGCTGTTGTTGTTTCTGTTTAAGTACAGTGTAAATAGAGATGGACGATATCACATACCATGTCCCCCTTGCTGAGTTTCCCAGGGGGCAATTTGGGTCGTGAGGTGGGGCGTGGAGGGGGAGGGGGAGGGGGAGGGCGGCTGAAAACCGCTGATGGAGCTGACGGTGTAGCAGGACGAGTCGGAGAGGATGCTCCTGTATAGGGACAAGAAGACATCTGGGTTACAACATCATGACATCACTATCCAGAGAGTTAGAACATCATGACATCACTGTCCAGAGAGTTAGAACATCATGACATCACTGTCCAGAGAGTTAGAACATCATGACATCCCTGTCCAGAGAGTTAGAACATCATGACATCACTGTCCAGAGAGTTAGAACATCATGACATCACTGTCCAGAGAGTTAGAACATCATGACATCACCGTCCAGAGAGTTAGAACATCATGACATCACCGTCCAGAGAGTTAGAACATCATGACATCACCGTCCAGAGAGTTAGAACATCATGACATCACTGTCCAGAGAGTTAGAACATCATGACAATATCCCCCAGAGAGTTAGAACATCATGACATTTACATTTACATTTAAGTCATCATGACATCACTGTCCAGAGACTTAGAAATTGGTGATTCATGACATCATCCCCCAGCCAGTTTAAATATCATGACATCTAAATCATTTAGAGGGGGGATGAGAACATTGGTTTATCATCACTGTCCAGAAGAGGTGGGGTTTCAGGTGTCATCAAGGTGGTGATTGATCACTGTCCTGGCGTTGTGAACATTTGTTCAATCTGGGAGGGCTTTGAACATGTAAACAAAAAACTGGGCAGAGCAGGGAACATGTACCACATCTGGAATAATGATTGGTTAACTCAGTGGTAGGGAGGAAAGAATTCCAGTGAAACACAACACACACCAGCCCCATGGTTGCCTGTTCAGTGTTCAGTGTGAATTTTGATACAGTGCTATTTGGGTTGTTAACTGGATTTGTCCCACTGTACTTGCCTTTTAATTTAAAAAATGGTATGTCTGACATTTGACTACATTGTTAGGATCCAGTGGACATAAGCATTTCGGGGTGCACCACTATAAACCTGGGAAGGTGTGTACACCAATAAACTTTGATTTGACTGGATGATTTATTGGGGGACTAATGGCCCAGGCAGTGGGACAAGCCATTCAGCGGGCAGTAATTTCCAGACATCCTGACAAGTGCCTGGATTAGGACCTGCGCCGCTTCTGTGTGAGGCAGGATGTTGTAGAGCATCCTGTCCCCACCGCCTTGTGTTAGTTGAGAACGACAGGGTGTTGTCCAGGATCACGCCAAGGTTCTTAGCGCTCTGGGAGGAGGACACAATGGAGTTGTCAACCGTGATGGCGAGATCATGGAAACCTTCCCCGGGAGGAAGAGCAGCTCCTTTGCCGAGGTTCAGCTTGAGGTGGTGATCCGTCATCCACACTGATATGTCTACCAGACATGCAGATATAACAGAGTTTGTGATAATGGTCATCAGAAGGGGGAAAGGAGAAGATTAATGTGTGTCGTCTGCATAGGCCTCTTAGGAGAGACTCATGGCTGGACTGTTATTCATATGTTTAATCATTTCATAATTAATAAACATTATTTAAAAGAAGACGCCAAACATCCAGTGTTTTTCCTCGTCAAATGGTTTAGCTATATTTCAGCAAGACTGGCCCGCTCATTAGGCAGGATTAGGCGTCCGCCTCTGCTGGCAAATTGATGAGGACCAAGATGCACCTCCAACAACAAATATAAAACCTCAGAATTCTGCCCAAAAACAATGATAATTTCTCTCAAACAGTGGCATATAGGCATTTTAGGTGAGCGCTGATGCTACCCTGCTTTAGCAGTGCGGAGCGCACTCCGTGATACAGAGAAGAGCAGTCTCAGTTGAATGACTAGTCTTGAAACCTGACTGATTTGGATCAAGAAGGTCATTCTGAATATTTATCTAGTCTGTTCCCAGAGCTGGCTGTTGGAGAGACATCGCTTCAGCACTTCCAGAGTTTCTGGAGAGAAATATAAATCATGAAGGATACTGTGTTGTAGTATTGACATCCTTGAGGGATTTGCCAGGTTTTTTCAGGCATCAAACATAAAGTTAAAACTGACATTTTTGTCCAGAATCAACAAGAAGTTAGACACATCATGAATCACCGTGGAGTTAGAACATTTATGACATATTTCAAAGTTTTTTAAACAAATCAAAACCTGAAAAAGTTAGAACATCAAAACATCAGCCCCCCAATACTTAGAACATCATGACATCACTGTCCAGAGAGTTAGAACATCATGACAATATCCCCCAGAGAGTTAGAACATCATGACATCACAGTCCAGAGAGTTAGAACATCATGACATCACTGTCCAGAGAGTTAGAACATCATGACATCACTGTCCAGAGAGTTATAACATTACAATCTGACGAGATTCTTTGAACATGTAAACAAAAAACTGACCAGACGACAGAGTCAAGAACATCTACTACATTCTGGAATAATGATTGGTTAACCTGGTTTCCTGTTTCCAAAACTTTATTTTGATTTTGCTTTATGTTTTGGAAAGAATTCTCAGGTCTTTTGCAGACTCCATCCCCATGGTTGCCTTCCAGTGTTCAGTGTGAATTTTGATCCATCCATTTCCCATGTTAACTGCCAAAAAGTCCCACTTTTGCCTTTTAATTTAAAAAATGGTATGTCTGACATTTGACTACATTGTTAGGATCTAGGAACATAAGCATTTCGGTGCACCACTATAACACCTGTTAAACTGTGTACGCAACCAATAAACTTTGATTTGACTTGGGCCAGTCCATTTATTGGGGGACTATGTTCCCACAGTGGGACAAGACATTCCGGGCCAGAATTTCCACTCATCCTGAGCTGTAGATCTCTGCAGTTCATCCAGAGATCATGTCCCAGCTGTGGCTTCATCTCTGATCAGTTTCTCCTTCCCTTTGTGTTAAACTAAACAAACGGTCCTTGTCCTCATCATGGTCATGTATACTCACTTCCATTTCAATACTATATAACAGAGTTTGTGATAATTAAAGTAAAGAAGATTTTTTGTATAAATGACTGTAAACTTCTTCCTGCAGGCCTCTTAGTGGCCTCCTGGCTGGACTGTTATTCATATGTTTAATCATTTCATAATTAATAAACATTATTTAAAAGAAGACCTCTGAACATCCAGTGTTTTTGCATTTTCAAATGGTTTAGCTTATTTCAGCAAGACTGGCCCGCTCATTAGGCAGGATTATCCGCCTCATTGGCAAATTTGAGGACAAGATGCATCTCCAACAACAAATATAAAACCTCTGGAGAAGTTTGCTGCACTGAAAAAAAGGGGCAATGATAATTTTGCACGCCCAATTTTTCAGTTTTTGATTTGTTAAAAAAGTTAGAAATATCCAATAAATGTCGTTCCACTTCATGATTGTGACCCACTTGTTGTTGATTCTTCACAAAAAAATACAGTTTTATATCTTTATGTTTGAAGCCTGAAATGTGGCAAAATTTCGCAAAGTTCAAGGAGGCCAAATACTTTCGCAAGGCACTGTATAGTATATGGTAGAAATAGTACAGTATGTGGCCTTTCTGTAGATTACAGACTGCAGATAAAATGGATGATAATGTAATGAGAAGGAAACGTTTTACATCATGCAGGTTTCTCCGATCAAATAACCTAAATTGCGCCGAATCAAATAAAAAAATGTGTAGACATGCTAACAACCTAAAAACCTAAATCCTAAAAACAGGACAGGTCCAGGTAAAACATACATGTCTAGAATATGATGTATTTCAACTTTCCTTCATAGTTTAAATTGAACCTAACTTCAACGTCTGGAAAATACATATTTTATATGTCTTTTCAACAACATTTTGCTTACTGGAACTATTCTAGTTCTGCGGGGGGAGTCACTTTTTTTGTCTCACCTAGGGTGGCAGATCAGCCTGGACCGCCCCTGTATTTCAGTTTTCGTGTGATATATATAAAGTGTAATATTGGGATGCAAACACAAAATGTAATACATTTCAACTCTATATCTGACATGGTACAGGTTTCTTCTTTTTTCAAGCCCATAATTATCTACATGAGGTGTATACCTTTGTTGAAAAGTAGATTTGTTTAAGACCAAGAAACACTCTGTGTGACCCGTATTTAGCCCCCTGCCGTAAAGGTTAAATTGACAGGGAGAAATGGGTTCATTGGCTGAGAGTTCTCAACCCAATTCTTACTGATAACACACACACACACACATAGCCACACACACACATAGCCACACACACACATAGCCACAAACACACACAGCCACAAACACACAGCCACAAACACACAGCCACAAACACATAGCCACACACACACACACACACAAACACATAGCCACACACACACTCACACTCACACACTCACACTCACACACACACTCACACACACACACACTCACACAAACACATAGCCACACACACACTCACACTCACACTCACACTCACACTCACACTCACACAGCCACACACACTCACACCCCCCCACACACAGCCACACACACACACACAGCCCCCCCACACACACACAGCCCCCCCCCCCACACACACAGCCCCCCCCCCCCCACACACACACACACAGCCACACAAAGACACACACACGCACACACAGCCACACAAAGACACACACACGCACACAAACACACACACACGCACACAAACACACACACACAGCCTCAATGTGATATACTGTTTTGTAAGACAAGCTGACATCTAAACAAGAGCAGGCAGGGTTTCTGTACAGTACCTCCACAGCTCATCTACAGTATGTAATGTGTTTAACTTTGACAATTGTGATATGGGAGTCAGTCATCATTAATCTAGCAACATTAAAGAATGTAATGACGATATCTCCTATTCACAGTAGATTTCAATGAGCCGCTCCAGGCAAAGAGCAAACCACACCAATCTAATTATTGCCTTAAATAGATAGTCAGTTAAGAACCAACTCTTTATTTACAATGACAACCTATCAAGTATGTGCTTACACTAGCTAACTGCATGATACAGCAGAACATCTCTACAACACAGACAGACTGATTTTGACAGAGGTCAAGTGGGTTTTTCTGTTATGGATGAGTGTGACGCTTGGGGGTACTCACCACTACTCATGCCCCCTGTCGTGGGTCCTGGCAAGGACACAACTGCCCTGTACGTAGGGGGTGGAGGTGGGGGAGGCACAGCACGGGACACCTGGCCAACATCTTTGGGCGAGGCGGCGGTTTCAACAAGGCCCTCGTTCGATGGGGCAGGTGGGACAGGCGGAGCTGCCCCTTCAGGACTCTTCTGTTCCTCCTCGACAAAGACAAGGGGTGGGGGGATGGTGCGTGAGGGCTCGTCCACAATGGCAGGGCCAGGGGGGCTTGTGGGGGAGACAGGTGTTCTTGCCTTGGGAGGAGAGGGGACCACAGGAGGGACAGGGGCAACGCTGGGGGGGGAAGGGACAGGGAGAACAGGGGCAACGCTGGGGGGTGAAGGGACAGGGAGAACAGGGGCAACGCTGGGGGTGAATGGACAGGGAGAACAGGAGCAACGCTGGGGGTGAAGGGACAGGGAGAACAGGGGCAACGCTGGGGGGTGAATGGACAGGGAGAACAGGGGCAACACTGGGGGGTGAATGGACAGGGAGAACAGGGGCAACGCTGGGGGGTGAATGGACAGGGAGAACAGGGGCAACACTGGGGGGTGAAGGGACAGGGAGAACAGGGGCAACACTGGGGGGTGAAGGGATAGGGAGAACAGGGGCAACACTGGGGGGTGAAGGGACAGGGAGAACAGGGGCAACGCTGGGGGGTGATTCAAGAGGGGGAACAATGGTGGATGGAGGAGTGGGGGGTGGTGTATAGCCCTTTGGCGGAAGTGGTGTGGGTAGGGGTGTAGGGTCTTCAGGCACGGGTGGGACTGTGGGTAGGCGGAGTGCTGGTTCCTCTGTAGGGGTTGCAGAGGTGAGTAAAGAAGAGACCAGTTCTTCCTGTGCGAGAGGGGAGGTGGGCAGAGGGGGGAGAGAGGGAGAAGGGTCTTCCGAAGGGAGAGGGGAGGTGGGCAGAGGGGGGAGAGAGGGAGAAGGGTCTTCCGAAGGGAGAGGGGAGGTGGGCAGAGGGGGGAGAGAGGGAGAAGGGTCTTCCGAAGGGAGAGGGGAGGTGGGCAGAGGGGGGAGAGAGGGAGAAGGGTCTTCCGAAGGGAGAGGGGTGGTGGGTACAGGATGGGCGGAGAGATCTTCTGGAGGGGCTAGGGACGTTGGTAGGGGCAGGGCTGGGTCCTTCGGAGGGGGCGGTCTTTCAGAGGCTGCCAATTCCTCGCTGAAGCAGACCCACTTGTCGGCAGACTCCTCGCCAAAGGCAGAGGGCTCCGCTGGGCCGAAAATGTTGTCCAGGTTTGGAATGGAGGTCTTCCTTCCTGAGCCTTCTGTCGATACTGGCAATTCTGACAGACAGTCATGTGCAGGGAGAGAGGATCATAACAGTTTGTATGAGAATGAGAGAGAGAGAGAGAGAGAGAGAGAGAGAGAGAGAGAGAGAGAGAGAGAGAGAGAGAGAGAGAGAGAGAGAGAGAGAGAGAGAGAGAGAGAGAGAGAGAGAGAGCAAATGCAAGAAAAAGAAAGCAATACAGAGAAATATTAATCATACAAAGAGGGGATGATTTGGAGATATATGAGGTGGAGGGAAGAAGGGAGGGAGGAGGGCTGGAGGAAGGGATCGAGGGATGAGGGGTCTTACCGGCAGCATCTGCAGAGGGGGAGCTGGTCGGAGGGGGGGAGGTCGGGACATTCTTGGGCGGAAGCGGAGGCGGAGCTGCAATGACATCAGTGCGGCCATGAACAGCATGGCACTATAAAGGGTGGCGCCATCTAGAGGCCCCTGGGGTTAGTGTCTGGCTACACCACACCAGCACAGAACAGGAAATACTATACAGCCCCATGCCATACACCACCATGCATATGGCACATAACCCACGGCAGATGCAGGGAGGAACAGGTGATTGAATCATAATGCTCAACATTAGTAAATCTACCCGGTCTAATTTAAACTCTATGGTATATGGATTTAATTATTTCTCAAACTAATAACGGATGAAATTAGTGCATTAGTACAGGCTGCAGAGGAAGAGAGAGTTAATGGCGTGTTCATTCGTGAGGGTGAGTTGGTTTATGAGGTGAGTGGATGGTTCCGTGCAGTCATTCCAGAGTCATTCCAGGAAGTGCAACATAAACAGAAAACATACTTCCTGTGGAGAAGGTTCTGGTGAAACAGAAGTCTGGGCTCAGTGACTCAGACTCAGGTAGAGGAGCACCCCACACGTCACACACCACCTGCTCAGATATTCCCACTACATTCAGAACAGACAGGGGACATAACATAGAGGAGGTTTCAGTATCATGAGCTAAATAAAAATACCTCAGGGGGACTTTAAATTGCTAAAAATAAAGACATGTTAGCATTAGCCTAAACATGTCAGGTCAAAAATAACCAAACACTGCTAAAAAAGAGACACTTCATCTATAACCATTACTTCAAAAGAGATGGATTTATTTTAATTTGAGTCCCTCAGAACAAAATGTATTTTCAAAAACTACCTGACTAAGAGGGAACAATAAAGAGATCATAGGAACTCTATCAGTTCCTCAGAACGGTTCCACTCCATTGAGAACGGGAGATACTACATGCAGGGACATTATCCACACAGTTCTATCTCTGAATGGACAGAGTGTTAAAAAGGAAAGGCTGCTGTACTGTATGTGTGTGGTGACATTAGCTATGCCTCAGCAGGTAGTTACATAACCAGCTAAGAGCTTCCCATCCCAGAGCCTGCAGAGCTAAATCCATCCACATGACATCACAGCAAACCAACAACGGAGGAATCAAATGTAACCTCATAGTGCTTAGTGCTCATAGTGCTCATAGTGCTCATAATGTTTAGTGTGCAAGACATAGTGGCAGTGTGTGCAGGTGACAGGAAAGAGGGACAGTGTCTTTAGAGGTGGGAGAGAGGCAGTGTAGGTAATTAAAAGCAGCCTTGTTGTAGTGGTAATTCTGGTACAGTGTCTTTAGTGTCACTGCCAGCCATAGTGGATCACAAGTCACAGAGTTGTTGCAGTGCTGAATCACAACCACACACACACGCTGAATCACAACCACACACACGCGCTCAATCACAACCACACACACACTCTGAATCACAACCACACACACACGCTGAATCACAACCACACACACACGCTCAATCACAACCACACACACACGCTCAATCACAACCACACGAACACGCTGAATCACAAGCACACACACACGCTGAATCACAACCACACACACACGCTCAATCACAACCACACGAACACACTGAATCACAACCACACACACACGCTCAATCATAACCACACACACACGCTCAATCACAACCACACACACACGCTCAATCACAACCACACACACACGCTCAATCACAACCACACACACACGCTCAATCACAACCACACACACACGCTCAATCACAACCACACACACACGCTGAATCACAACCACACACACACGCTGAATCACAACCACACACACACGCTCAATCACAACCACACACACACGCTCAATCACAACCACACACACACGCTCAATCACAACCACACACACACGCACAATCACAACCACACACACACGCTCAATCACAACCACACACACACGCTCAATCACAACCACACACACACGCTGAATCACAACAACACACACACGCTCAATCACAACCACACACACACGCTCAATCACAACCACACACACACGCTCAATCACAACCACACACTCACAACCACACACACACGCACAATCACAACCACACACACACGCTCAATCACAACCACACACACACGCTCAATCACAACCACACACACATGCTGAATCACAACCACACACACACGCTGAATCACAACCACACACACAAGCACAATCACAACCACACACACACGCTCAATCACAACCACACGCTGAATCACAACCACACACACATGCTCAATCACAACCACACACACACGCTGAATCACAACCATACACACACACGCACAATCACAACCACACACACACATGCTCAATCACAACCACACACACACGCTCAATCACAACCACACACACACAATCACAACCACACGAACACGTCACAACCACACACACACGCTGAATCACAACCACACACACACGCTGAATCACAACCACACACACACACACACGCTCAATCACAAACACACACACACATGCTCAATCACAACCACACACACATGCTCAATCACAACCACACACACACACACTCAATCACAACCACACGCTCAATCACAACCACACACACACGCTCAATCACAACCACACACACATGCTGAATCACAACCACACACACACGCTGAATCACAACCACACACACAAGCACAATCACAACCACACACACACGCTCAATCACAACCACACGCTGAATCACAACCACACACACATGCTGAATCACAACCACACACACACGCTGAATCACAACCATACACACACACGCACAATCACAACCACACACACACGCTCAATCACAACCACACACACACACTCAATCACAACCACACACACACGCTCAATCACAACCACACGAACACGCTGAATCACAACCACACACACACGCTGAATCACAACCACACACACACGCTGAATCACAACCACACACACACACACACGCTCAATCACAAACACACACACACATGCTCAATCACAACCGCACACACATGCTCAATCACAACCACACACACACAATCACAACCACACGCTCAATCACAACCACGCACACACACGCTGAATCACAACCACACACACACGCTCAATCACAACCACACACACACGTTCAATCACAACCACACACACACAATCACAACCACACACACACGCTCAATCATAACCAACCACACACACACAACCAAGCTGAATCAATCACAACCACATCACACACACACGCACAATCACAACCACACACACACGCTCAATCACAACCACACACACACGCTCAATCACAACCACACCCATACACTCAATCACAACCACACACACATGCTCAATCACAACCACACACACCACATATACACACACACACTCAATCACAACCCCACACACACGAACACACACCACATATACACACACATCAATCACAACCACGCTCAATCACAACCACACACACACACACACACCACATATACACACACACACGCTCAATCACAACCACACACACGAACACACACCACATATACGCACACATACGCTCAATCACAACAACACAGCACATATAAGCACACACACGCTCAATCACAACCACACACGAACACACACCACATATACGCACACATACGCTCAATCACAACCCCACACACACGAACACACACCACATATACGCACACATACACTCAATCACAACCCCACACACACGAACACACACCACATATACGCACACACACACTCAATCACAACCACACACACCACATATACACACACAGACACTCAATCACAACCACACACACACGCTCAATCACAACACACACACACGCTGAATCACAACCACACACACACGCTCAATCACAACCACACACACACGCTGAATCACAACCACACACACACGCACAATCACAACCACACACACACGCTCAATCACAACCACACACACACGCTCAATCACAACCACACCACACACACTCAATCACAACCACACACACACGCTCAATCACAACCACACACACACACTGAATCACAACCACACACACACGCACAATCACAACCACACACACACGCTCAATCAACCACACTCACATAATCACAACCACACACACACGCTCAATCACAACCACACGAACACGCTCAATCACAACCACACACACACGCTGAATCACACACACACACACACACGCTCAATCACAACCACACACACACGCTCAATCACAACCACACACACACGCTGAATCACAACCACACACACACTCAATCACAACCACACACACACGTTCAATCACAACCACACACACCACATCAATCACAACCACACACACGCTCAATCACAACCACACACACGCCCAATCACACACACACATCAATCACACACACACACGCTCAATCACAACACACGCACATCACACAACCACACACAATCACAACCACACACACCACATATACGCACAGACACGCTCAATCACAACCCCACACACAAACACACACCACATATACACACACACACGCTCAATCACAACCACGCTCAATCACAACCACACACACGAACACACACCACAGATACACACACACACACTCAATCACAACCACACACACACACAATCACATATACGCACACATACGCTCAATCACAACCACACACACCACATATACGCACAATCACAACCACACACACGAACACACACCACAATCGCACAACCAATCACAACCCCAAAGACATGAACACACACCACATATACCACACACACACTCAATCACAACCCACACACCACATATACACACACAGACACAATCACAACCCCACACACACACTGAATCACAACCACATACGCACACATACGCACAATCACAACCCCACAGACACGAACACAATCACATATACGCACACACACACTCAATCACAACACAACAACACACACACAGACACTCAATCACAACCCCACACACACATATACACTCAATCAACACCACACACACACGCTGAATCACAACCACACACACACACGCTCAATCACAACCACACACACACGCTCAATCACAACCACACACACACGCTGAATCACAACCACACACACACGCTGAATCACAATCACAACCACACAACCACACACACACGCACAATCACAACCACACACACACGCTCAATCACAACCACACACACAATCACAACCACGCACACACACGCTCAATCACAACCACACACACACACACAATCACAACCACACACACACACACTCAATCACAACCACACAATCACAACCACGCACACACATGCTCAATCACAACCACACACACACATTCAATCACAACCACACACACACCCTCAATCACAACCACACACACACGCTCAATCACAACCACACCCATACGCTCAATCACAACCACACACACACGCTCAATCACAACCACACACGCTCAATCACAACCACACACACCACATATACACACAGACACTCAATCACAACCCCACACACACGAACACACACCACATATACACACACACACGCTCAATCACAACCACGCGCTCAATCACAACCACACACACACGAACACACACCACATATACACACACACGCTCAATCAGAACCACACACACACGAACACACACCACATATACACACACACACATGCTCAATCACAACCACACACACTCAGAAAGAATGACAGTGACAAAGATAGATGTGGCAGAGAGTTGTACCTTCAGTTTTCTGCTCTCTGAAGGCTGTCTCCAGCGGAGGTCCAAATAAGGCTGTAGCGTCCTCTGGTACTGGTGCTGGTACTGGGGCTGGTACTGGGGCTGGTACTGGTGCTGGGGCTGGTACTGGTGCTGGGGCTGGTACTGGGGCTGGTACTGGGGCTGGTACTGGGGCTGGTACTGGGGCTGGTACTGGGGCTGGTTCCTTCTCTGGTAGTGGTACTACTGGGGATTTCTTACTTCTGGGAAGGAGATAGAGAGCATGACAGACAGGGTAAGTAGGCTGTAGAATGGTCTGGTACGACTGAGGGAGTGGAGGGAGATAAGAAGTGACAGACAGGGTTAGTCAGACCATCACAGAGACTATCACAGACACGCTTCAGTCGGCTCACTCAACACAGGGAGATGGGACAGGGACAGCAGGGTGAGTCAAATCATCACACTAACACAGAGACTTCCACAGACACTTCAGTCACCTCACTACAACAGGAGACGTATTCATGTCACGAGGGAAGAAAGGGGATGTATCAGTCTTTAACTCCTCCCGTTACTAAATCAGTGATTGTTGAGTAGTCATGAGATTGAAAGTCAGAGGTTAATGAAATGCCGATATGATTTTTTATTGGTCACATTTTCGAACTTACTGCTACACTGCCCTTCCCTGTGCAGTTAAAAAGTAAGACAAATATTTGCTAAAAAAGGAAATAGTTACACAATAAAAATCAATAACAAGGTTATATACAAGAAGTAACAACCTGCCCTGGGGCTTGACCCTGTCCCAGGTCAGTTCTCCAGACCATTTCCGAGAGACCTTCTCCCATTACCTCACCTCGCTCATCAACTCATCCCTGACCGCTGGACAGTCCCTTCCGGGGTTGGGGCAAGGGGAGGGTGTGGGCGTTGCACCCCTTGAAAAAAACAGTGATGTACCTGGGGATTGGGGCGATCCCTCCGATGTCAACAATACAGACAGACAGTATCCCTGGGGGTTGGGGCATTGGGGAGGGGTTGGGCGTCTCTCAAAACTCTTGAACAGTGATGTCCTGGGGGTGGGGCAGCTCTCCCGCTGACAGATCAGAATGGGACAGACAGTCAGGTGCCTGGGGGTTCAACTGGGGAGGGGTGTGGGCTCTGATCAGATGAAAAGGGGACAGACAGTGATGTAACCTGGGGGTTGGGGCATTGGGGAGGGTGTGGGCTGCCTTCGACAGATGAAAAGGGGACAGACAGTGATGTCCACCCTCTCCGGTTGGGCATTGGGGTGGGCCCACGCTGTGGATTGCGTCCTACCTGACAGATGAAACCAGGGGACAGACAGTGATGTCTCCTGGGGATTGGGGCACTGGTGTCCCCAGACAGTGATGTGCCTGGGGGTTGGGGCTAGGGAGGAGGTGTGGGCCCTCTGAAATTCTCGACAGACACCAAGTGCCTGGGGGTCTGTCATAACCTCAGGAGTGTGGTCTCTCCTATCAGATGAAAAGGGGACAGACAGTGATGTTCCTGGGGGTTGGGGCATTGGGGACCAGGTGGCGAATGCATCTCTGCATGTCTGGCAGATGAAAAGGGGACAGACAGTGATGTGAACCTGGGGGTTGGGGCATTCCTCCCGGGGGTGGGACTGCCCGATGAAAAGGGGACAGACAGTGATCTCATTGGGGAGGGGTGTGGGCCATGAAAAGGGGACAGACAGTGATGTGCCTGGGGCTGGGGCATTGGGGATCCAGATGAAAAGGGGACAACACCCTGGGGGTTGGGGCATTGGGGAGGGGTGTCTCAACCAACACAGACAGTGATGTGCCTGGGGTTCATGCATTACAACATCCGCAGAGTGTGGGCCTGCCTCACAGATGAAAAGGGCAGACAGTGTCCTAATCCAGGGCATTGTCATCTCCCGTCTGGATTACTGCAGACAGTGCTGTTGGCTGGGCTCCCTGTATGTTGGGGCAGACAGTTGGGAGGGGTGTGGGCGTAGCTGACAGATGAAAAGGGGACAGACAGTCATGTACCTGGGGGTTGGGGCATTGGGGAGGAGTGTGGTGTTCAACAGATGAAAAGGGGACAGACAGTGATGTCACCTGGGGGTTCCGCTTCTCCACTGGCTTCCAGTTGAAAAGGGGATCCGCTACAAGACCATGGTGCTTGCCTATGGAGCTGTGGGCGTAGGGATGAAAAGGGGACAGACAGTGATGTCCAGGGGGTTGGGGCATTGATCAGGCCCTACACCCATGAAAAGGGCACAGACAGTGATGCCTGGGGGTTGGGGCATTGGGGACCACTGAGGAAGTGACAGATGAAAAGGGGACAGACAGTGATGAACCTGGGGGTTGGGGCAATGGGGGAACAAACTCCCTCACAGATGAAAGGACAGACAGTGAGTCAATCACCACCTTCCGGAGACACCTGAAACCCCACAGACAGTGATGTACCTAGGGGTTGGGGCATTGGGGAGGGTGTGGGCTCACCCCCCTTAAATGATTTAGGGGCACATTGTAAAATGGCTGTTCCACTGGATGTCAGAAGGTGAATTCACCAATTTGTAAGTCGCATTGGATAAGGCGTCTGCTGAAGATGAAAAGGGGACAGACATGTAATGTGCCTGGGGGTTTCATGTCACGAGGGGTGTGGGCGATGTGACAGATGAAAACGGGACAAACAGTGATTGTTGGGGGTTGGGGCATTGGGGAGAGGTTAATGAAAGTGCTGACAGATGAAAATTGGACACATTTTTGGGGCAACTTACAGTGACGAGCCTGGGGGTTGGGGCATTGGGGAAAAAGTAAGACAAATATTTGCTAAATGAAAAGGGGACAGACACAATGAAAACAATAACAAGGTTATATACAAGAAAAGGGGACAGACAGTGATGAACCTGAGGGGTGGGGCATTGGGGGAGTCTGTGACAGATGAAAAGGGGACAGACAGTGATGAACCTGGGGGTTGGGGCATTGGGGAGGGGTGTGGGCGTAGCTGACAGATGAAAAGGGGACAGACAGTGATGTACCTGGGGATTGGGGCATTGGGGAGGGGTGTGGGCGTAGCTGACAGATGAAAAGGGGACAGACAGTGATGAACCTGGGGGTTGGGGCATTGGGGAGGGGTGTGGGCGTAGCTGACAGATGAAAAGGGGACAGACAGTGATGAACCTGGGGGTTGGGGCATTGGGGAGGGGTGTGGGCGTAGCTGACAGATGAAAAGGGGACAGACAGTGATGAACCTGGGGGTTGGGGCATTGGGGAGGGGGTGTGGGCGTAGCTGACAGATGAAAAGGGGACAGACAGTGTTGTGCCTGGGGGTTGGGGCATTGGGGAGGGGTGTGGGCGTAGCTGACAGATGAAAAGGGGACAGACAGTGATGTACCTGGGGGTTGGGGCATTGGGGAGGGGTGTGGGCGTAGCTGACAGATGAAAAGGGGACAGACAGTGATGAACCTGGGGGTTGGGGCATTGGGGAGGGGTGTGGGTGTAGCTGACAGATGAAAAGGGGACAGACAGTGATGAACCTGGGGGTTGGGGCATTGGGGAGGGGTGTGGGCGTAGCTGACAGATGAAAAGGGGACAGACAGTGATGTGCCTGGGGGTTGGGGCATTGGGGAGGGGTGTGGGCGTAGCTGACAGATGAAAAGGGGACAGACAGTGATGTGCCTGGGGGTTGGGGCATTGGGGAGGGGTGTGGGCGTAGCTGACAGATGAAAAGGGGACAGACAGTGATGTACCTGGGGGTTGGGGCATTGGGGAGGGGTGTGGGCGTAGCTGACAGATGAAAAGGGGACAGACAGTGATGAACCTGGGGGTTGGGGCATTGGGGAGGGGTGTGGGCGTAGCTGACAGATGAAAAGGGGACAGACAGTGATGTACCTGGGGGTTGGGGCATTGGGGAGGGGTGTGGGCGTAGCTGACAGATGAAAAGGGGACAGACAGTGATGTGCCTGGGGGTTGGGGCATTGGGGAGGGGTGTGGGCGTAGCTGACAGATGAAAAGGGGACAGACAGTGATGAACCTGGGGGTTGGGGCATTGGGGAGGGGTGTGGGCGCTGATGAAAAGGGGACAGACAGAGACGTATGGGGGCTTGTAGCAGATGAAAAGGGGACAGACAGTGATGTACCTGGGGGTTGGGGCATTGGGGAGGGGTGTGGGTGTAGCTGACAGATGAAAAGGGGACAGACAGTGATGTACCTGGGGGTTGGGGCATTGGGGAGGGGTGTGGGCGTAGCTGACAGATGAAAAGGGGACAGACAGTGATGAACCTGGGGGTTGAGGCATTGGGGAGGGGTGTGGGCGTAGCTGACAGATGAAAAGGGGACAGACAGTGATGTGCCTGGGGGTTGGGGCATTAGGGAGGAGTGTGGGCGTAGCTGACAGATGAAAAGGGGACAGACAGAGACGTACCTGGGGGCTTGTAGCACCGGGGCTGCTAACGTGGGGGCTGCAATGGGTGCAGAACGTCTTGGCCGAGCTAACCGGATCTCTTCACCTGAGGAGAGATTCATTCACAGACATTCACTTCAACTGCCTCACACACTAAAACAGAAACTAGTCAATTACTTGAGTTTTGTTTCTAACCGAAGCATCATTAGCGAAAGCAACAACAAAAACAAGATAAGAAATCTTAGATACTTACTACAGTCCTTATTCATCAACCCTGTAATAAAAACATGCATTTGTAAAAAGACAACATAAAAACATATCACACTAGATTTTATACTCAAATGGCTTATATGGAAATATTAAAGGGGTTTAAAATCCATGAGTAACATCATGTTGAATGTTCACATTACATACAGTAATTCCAGGAGGGAGCCTGTCTACTAGCGAAGGTCAGAAGATGGTCTCTATAACCTTAGAATGAGCTAATCGGATGAGACCATTGGCTGCCCTGTCTCCACGGGGAAGTGGATGACTAATATTAGACCTATTCACTCAGAAATACTGTGGAACAATCTAGTAGCTATAGGCCTTAGGACTTACGAGCTGACATGTTTTTTTTTTATAAATAAAACAATGCACATTTCTGCATGGAAGGGATTGTAGAATATTGCTTGTTGTTGCTGAAAATGACACAAAATGCAGTTACATTAATTCAATTAATATTTGATAATTGTATAATAGCCATTAGAATCCATTCTACAGCTTTCTAGCATGAGTCTCAATTGGCACAGAACGCTGTCAGAAACAGAAAGAGTAGGTCTTTAAAGCCTCATGTAAGCCCAAGACATTGCACAACCTGCATAGCATTTTTTATTTATTTATTTATTCCGCAGAGTTGCAACTCACCTTTATTTAACCAGGTAGGCTAGTTGAGAACAAGTTCTCATTTACAACTGCGACCTGGCCAAGATAAAGCAAAGCAGTGTGACACAAACAACCCAGAGTTACACATGGAGTAAACAATAAACAAGCCAATAACACAATAAACAAGTCAATGACACAGTAGAAAAAGAAAGTCTATATACAGTGTGTGCAAAAGGCATGAGGAGGTAGGCAATAAATAGGCCATAGAAGCGAATAGTTACAATTTAGCAGATTAACACTGGAGTGATAAATGAGCAATGATGATGATGTGCAGGTAGAGATACTGGTGTGCAAAAGAGCAGAAAAGTAAATAAAATAAAAACAGGGGGATGGGGATGAGGTAGATAGATTGGGTGGGCTATTTAAAGTTGGTGAGGGAAATAAAAGTCTCCAACTTCAGCGATTTTTGCAATTCGTTCCAGTCACTGGCAGCAGAGAACTGGAAGGAAAGATGGCCAAATGAGGCGTTGGCTTTGGGGATGATCAGTGAGATATACCTGCTGGAACGTGTGCTACGGGTGGGTGTTGTTATCGTGACCAGTGAGCTGAGATAAGGCGGTTACCTAGCATAGACTTATAGATGACCTGGAGCCAGTGGGTCTGGCGACGAATATGTAGCGAGGGCCAGCTGACTAGAGCATACAGGTCGCAGTGGTGGGTGGTATAAGGTGATTTGGTAACAAAACGGATTTCACTGTGATAGACTGCATCCAATTTGTTGAGTAGAGTGTTGGAGGCTATTTTGTAGATGACATCGCCGAAGCCAAGGATCGGTAGGATAGTCAGTTTTACTAGGGTAAGTTTGGCGGAGTGAGTTAAGGAGGCTTTGTTGTGAAATAGAAAGACGATTCTAGATTATATTTTTTATTGGAGATGTTTAATATGAGTCTAGAAGGAGAGTTTACAGTCTAGTCAGACACCTAGGTATTTATAGTTGTCCACATATTCTAGGTCGGAACCGTCCAGGGTGGTGATGTTCGTCGGGCGGGCGGATGCGTGTTTAAGAGCGGTTGGAGGCCACGGAAGGAGTGTTGTATGCCATTGAGTCTCGCTTGGAGGTTAGTTAGCAAAGTGTCCCAGGAAGGGCCAGAAGTATACAGAATGGTGTTGTCTACGTAGAGGTGGATCAGGGAATCGCCTGCAGCAAGAGCGACATCATTGATATATACAGAGAAAAGAGTTGAGCCCGAGAATTGAACCCTGTGGTTAGCCCCCATAGAGACTGCCAGAGGTCCGGATAACATGCTCTCCGATTTGACACACTGAACTCTGTCTGCAAAGTAGTTGTTGAACCAAGCGAGGCAGTCATTAGAAAAACCAAGGCTATTGAGTCTGCCGATAAGAATACAGTGATTGACAGAGTCGAAAGCCTTGGCCAGGTCGATGAAGACGGCTGCACAGTACTGTCTTTTATCGATGGCGGTTATGATATCGTTTAGTACCTTGAGCGTGGCTGAGGTGCACCCGTGACCGGCTCGGAAGCCGGATTACACAGCGGAGAAGGTACGGTGGGATTCGAAATGGCCAGTGATCTGTTTATTAACTTGGCTTTAGAAGACTTTAGATAGGCAGGGCAGGATGGATATAGGTCTGTAACAGTTTGGGTCAGCATTGAGGAGAGACAGATGAGACAGCATAATGACAGAGTGAGAGATGCAGAAACCCAGAGGTAGAGACAGAGAGAAACCCAGAGGTAGAGACCGAGAGAAACCCAGAGGTAGAGACCGAGAGAAACCCAGAGGTAAAGACCGAGAGAAACCCAGAGGTAGAGACAGAGAGAAACCCAGAGGTAAAGAGAGACAGACAGACAGACAGACAGACAGACAGACAGACAGACAGACAGACAGACAGACAGACAGACAGACAGACAGACAGACAGACAGCCAGCCAGCCAGCCAGCCAGACAGACAGACAGACAGACAATAACTAACATGGGATTACACAGACCCACAAAGAATTAAAAAACAAATCCAATTTTGATTAACTCCCATATCTATTGGGTGAAATACCACAGTGTGCCATCACAGCAGCAAGATTTGTGACCTGTTGCCACAAGAAAAGGGCAACCAGTGAAGAACAAACACTGTTGAAAATACAACCTATATTTATGTTAATTTATTTTCCCTTTTGTACTTTAAATATTTGCACATAATATGACATTTGAAATGTCTTTATTCTTTTTAAACTTTTGTGAGTGTAATGTTTACTGTTAATTATTATTTTTTAATTAACTTTTGTTTATTATCTATTTCACTTGTTTCGGCAATTTTAAACATGTTTATCATGCCAATAAAGTCCTTAAATTGAGAGAGAGAGAAAGAGAGAGAGGAAAGGAGAGAAAGAGAGAGACCAAGACAGAGAGGGATGCTTTTTAGTGAGGATACAGTGCATGAAATAACTCTCAATGAGAAATGACAAGAAGGAAAAGAGAGGGAGGGAGGGAGGGAGGGAGGGAGGGAGGGAGGGAGGGAGGGAGGGAGGGAGGGAGGGAGGGAGGGGATCAGCTGAGGTGTGTCTGAATTGACAGATCAAAGGGTAAATCTGTCAACATAGAGTGAATCTCAAAAGTCCTTCCTCGATTGCTTGCGTCATCTCCTCCCATCCTCTCCCCAACTCCTCAAAATGTCAAGAGGAAGGTGAAGAGAGAAGGCAAGGAGAGAGGACACAAGGAATCAAAGAAAGACTGAGATTCACCCAGGGACTTAGAAGACAAAACCTGTATCTTCTTAGCCATATTTTCCTGATCTGTCACATCAGCAATCAACCCCACCCCTCTCCACTCCCCCAGCAGGTTACAGGAAGCACAGAGGGACAAAAAGTGTTTGTTATTTACCCCAGCCCAGGGAAACAGAACGGAACGGAGGAACACTTACCGGGCTACGTCTCTGTGACCAGCAAAAAGGAAGAGAGAACAGACACCTGGTCAGAGAGTGACAAATCAGTAAAGGACACTTCTCCAACACAACAGTTACACTCACAACCACAGTGACACTCCCAACACAACAGTGACACTCCCAACCAGAGCATGTGAGTGTAGTTGAGCTGTTGTAAATCCCGCTCAGTGCTCAGTGCTCAGTGCTCCATGTCCTTTCCAACCGCTCCGTTAAAAAACGCTCCACACTCACTGGAAAAAAACTGCTGCTCTAAATTCGCCCCTTTCATTAAAATCACAATTTAACCAGCAGCCATTTTTTTGTGACTACCTGGACCTATCATTTAGTTTTGAAGTATTGAAACCAAACCATATGGATTTGAATGAAAAGTATTTGAATAAACATGAAAAGGTGAACATACAGTAAGAAGCGCAAATTATTTCAAATTGGCTACATGTCATATTAAACAGCATATAAACTGTAAATAGGTCAGGAGCCAGACAGGGTGCCTAAGAAATAAATAACAAAAATGAATTATTTTGGCTATAGTATTATTATTTCAAGTCTATAGCCTACAAAGAAAAACATTGTGAAGCATTTGTGAGTGCGAGTGTTAAAGCTGAGACTGAATGATGTAGACAAAGGGGTTTAATGTTTCCACAGAACATTGAGACCTGATGTGGGCCATCTTATTTCCTGTATGATTCTGGTTGTATAAGTATTGATAACACCTTATTCAAAAGTGTAAATGTGTAAAAGTGTTTGGATTATTAGGCCAAATAACCCAATCACAACTGAAAAGCTCCTTGAACGTGCCAAAATCAATCAAATCCCCCCAAAATTGTCTGCTGTGTGGTCCCATGGTGTTAATACTTGTGCACTATTGTTTGTACAGATAAACTTGGTACCTTCAGGCATTTGGAAATTGCGCCCAAGGATGAACCAGAGGTCTACAAAAAAATTTCTGAGGTCTTGGCAGATTTCTTTTGATTTGACCATGAAGAAGAGAGGGAGTGTGGTGATGTAGTGTCCACAACTAAAGAAGAGAGGGAGTGTGGTGATGTAGTGTCCACAACTAAAGAAGAGAGGGAGTGTGGTGATGTAGTGTCCACAACTAAAGAAGAGAGGGAGTGTGGTGATGTAGTGTCCACAACTAAAGAAGAGAGGGAGTGTGGTGATGTAGTGTCCACAACTAAAGAAGAGAGGGAGTGTGGTGATGTAGAGTCCACAACTAAAGAAGAGAGGGAGTGTGGTGATGTAGTGTCCACAACTAAAGAAGAGAGGGAGTGTGGTGATGTAGTGTCCACAACTAAAGAACAGAGGGAGTGTGGTGATGTAGAGTCCACAACTAAAGAAGAGAGGGAGTGTGGTGATGTAGTCCACTATTAAAGAAGAGAGGGAGTGTGGTGATGTAGTCCACTACTAAAGAAGAGAGGGAGTATGGTGATGTAGTGTCCACAACTAAAGAAGAGAGGGAGTGTGGTGATGTAATGTCCACAACTAAAGAAGAGAGGGAGTGTGGTGATGTAGTCCACTACTAAAGAAGAGAGGGAATGTGGTGATGTAGTGTCCACAACTAAAGAAGAGAGGGAGTGAGGTGATGTAGAGTCCACAACTAAAGAAGAGAGGAAGTGTGGTGATGTAGTCCACTACTAAAGAAGAGAGGGAGTGAGGTGATGTAGTGTCCACAACTACAGAAGAGAGGGAGTGTGGTGATGTAGTGTCCACAACTAAAGAAGAGAGGGAGTGTGGTGATGTAGAGTCCACAACTAAAGAAGAGAGGGAGTGTGGTGATGTAGTCCACTACTAAAGAAGAGAGGGAGTGAGGTTATGTAGTGTCCACAACTAAAGAAGAGAGGGAGTGTGGTGATGTAGTGTCCTGTACACTACTAAAGAAGAGAGGGAGTGTGGTGATGTAGAGTCCACTACTAAAGAAGAGAGGGAGTGTGGTGATGTAGTGTCCACTACTAAAGAAGAGAGGGAGTATGGTGATGTAGTGTCCACAACTAAAGAAGAGAGGGAGTGAGGTGATGTAGAGTCCACAACTAAAGAAGAGAGGGAGTGTGGTGATGTAGTCCACAACTAAAGAAGAGAGGGAGTGTGGTGATGTAGTGTCCACAACTAAAGAAGAGAGGGAGTGTGGTGATGTAGTGTCCACAACTAAAGAAGAGAGGGAGTGTGGTGATGTAGTGTCCACAACTAAAGAAGAGAGGGAGTGTGGTGATGTAGTGTCCACAACTAAAGAAGAGAGGGAGTGAGGTGATGTAGAGTCCACAACTAAAGAAGAGAGGGAGTGTGGTGATGTAGAGTCCACAACTAAAGAAGAGAGGGAGTGTGGTGATGTAGTGTCCACAACTAAAGAAGAGAGGGAGTGTGGTGATGTAGTCCACTACTAAAGAAGAGAGGGAGTGTGGTGATGTAGTGTCCACAACTAAAGAAGAGAGGGAGTGTGGTGATGTAGAGTCCACAACTAAAGAAGAGAGGGAGTGTGGTGATGTATGTGCTGTAGTGTCCACAACTAAAGAAGAGAGGGAGTGTGGTGATGTAGTGTCCACAACTAAAGAAGAGAGGGAGTGTGGTGATGTAGTGTCCACAACTAAAGAAGAGAGGGAGTGTGGTGATGTAGTGTCCACAACTAAAGAAGAGAGGGAGTGTGGTGATGTAGTGTCCACAACTAAAGAAGAGAGGGAGTGTGGTGATGTAGTGTCCACAACTAAAGAAGAGAGGGAGTGTGGTGATGTAGTGTCCACAACTAAAGAAGAGAGGGAGTGTGGTGATGTAGTGTCCACAACTAAAGAAGAGAGGGAGTGTGGTGATGTAGTGTCCACAACTAAAGAAGAGAGGAGTGTGGTGATGTAGTGTCCACAACTAAAGAAGGGAGGGAGTGTGGTGATGTAGTGTCCACACTAAAGAAGAGAGGGAGTGTGGTGATGTAGTGTCCACAACTAAAGAAGAGAGGGAGTGAGGTGATGTAGTCCACAACTAAAGAAGAGAGGGAGTGTGGTGATGTAGTACAACTAAAGAAGAGAGGGAGTCATCTTGTAGTGTCCACAACTAAAGAAGAGAGGAGTGTGGTGATGTAGTGTCCACAACTAAAGAAGTTTAGTCCACAACTAAAGAAGAGAGGGAGTGTGGTGATGTAGAGTCCACAACTAAAGAAGAGAGGGAGTGTGGTGATGTAGTGTCCAAACTAAAGAAGAGAGGGAGTGTGGTGATGTAGTGTGGTGCTGTAGTGTCCACTACTAAAGAAGAGAGGGAGTGTGGTGATGTAGAGTCCACTACTAAAGAAGAGAGGGAGTGTGGTGATGTAGTCCACTACTAAAGAAGAGAGGGAGTGTGGTGATGTAGTGTCCACTACTAAAGAAGAGAGGGAGTGTGGTGATGTAGTCCACTACTAAAGAAGAGAGGGAGTGTGGTGATGTAGTGTCCACAACTAAAGAAGAGAGGGAGTGTGGTGATGTAGAGTCCACAACTAAAGAAGAGAGGGAGTGAGGTGATGTAGTGTCCGCACTCCTAAAGAAGAGAGGGAGTGAGTGATGTAGTGTCCACAACTAAAGAAGAGAGGAGTGTGGTGATGTAGAGTCCACAACTAAAGAAGAGAGGGAGTGTGGTGATGTAGAGTCCACAACTAAAGAAGAGAGGAGTGTGGTGATGTAGTGTCCACAACTAAAGAAGAGAGGGAGTGTGGTGATGTAGTGTCCGCAACTAAAGAAGAGAGGGAGTGTGGTGATGTAGTGTCCACAACTAAAGAAGAGAGGGAGTGTGGTGATGTAGAGTCCACAACTAAAGAAGAGAGGGAGTGTGGTGATGTAGTGTGGTGCTGTAGTGTCCACTACTAAAGAAGAGAGGGAGTGTGGTGATGTAGAGTCCACTACTAAAGAAGAGAGGGAGTGTGGTGATGTAGTCCACTACTAAAGAAGAGAGGGAGTGTGGTGATGTAGTGTCCACTACTAAAGAAGAGAGGGAGTGTGGTGATGTAGTCCACTACTAAAGAAGAGAGGGAGTGTGGTGATGTAGTCCACTACTAAAGAAGAGAGGGAATGTGGTGATGTAGTGTCCACAACTAAAGAAGAGAGGGAGTGAGGTGATGTAGAGTCCACAACTAAAGAAGAGAGGAAGTGTGGTGATGTAGTGTCCACAACTAAAGAAGAGAGGGAGTGTGGTGATGTAGTGTCCACAACTAAAGAAGAGAGGGAGTGTGGTGATGTAGTGTCCACAACTAAAGAAGAGAGGGAGTGTGGTGATGTAGTGTCCACAACTAAAGAAGAGAGGGAGTGTGGTGATGTAGTGTCCACAACTAAAGAAGAGAGGGAGTGTGGTGATGTAGTGTCCACAACTAAAGAAGAGAGGGAGTGTGGTGATGTAGTGTCCACAACTAAAGAAGAGAGGGAGTGTGGTGATGTAGTGTCCACAACTAAAGAAGAGAGGGAGTGTGGTGATGTAGTGTCCACAACTAAAGAAGAGAGGGAGTGTGGTGATGTAGTCCACAACTAAAGAAGAGAGGGAGTGTGGTGATGTAGTCCACAACTAAAGAAGAGAGGGAGTGTGGTGATGTAGTGTCCACAACTAAAGAAGAGAGGGAGTGTGGTGATGTAGTGTCCACTCCTAAAGAAGAGAGGGAGTGTGGTGATGTAGTGTCCACAACTAAAGAAGAGAGGGAGTGTGGTGATGTAGTGTCCACTACTAAAGAAGAGAGGGAGTGTGGTGATGTAGTGTCCACTACTAAAGAAGAGAGGGAGTGTGGTGATGTAGTGTCCACTACTAAAGAAGAGAGGGAGTGTGGTGATGTAGTGTCCACAACTAAAGAAGAGAGGAGTGTGGTGATGTAGTCCACTACTAAAGAAGAGAGGGAGTGTGGTGATGTAGTGTCCACTACTAAAGAAGAGAGGGAGTGTGGTGATGTAGTGTCCACAACTAAAGAAGAGAGGGAGTGTGGTGATGTAGTGTCCACAACTAAAGAAGAGAGGGAGTGTGGTGATGTAGTGTCCACTACTAAAGAAGAGAGGGAGTGTGGTGATGTAGTGTCCAACTAAAGAAGAGAGGGAGTGTGGTGATGTAGTGTCCACAACTAAAGAAGAGAGGGAGTGTGGTGATGTAGTGTCCACTACTAAAGAGGGAGATGAGGTCCACAACTAAAGAGTATGTAGTGTCCACAACTAAAGAAGAGAGGGAGTGTGGTGATGTAGTGTCCACTACTAAAGAAGAGAGGGAGTGTGGTGATGTAGTGTCCACTACTAAAGAAGAGAGGGAGTGTGGTGATGTAGACTCCTCAACTAAAGAAGATAGGGAGTGAGGTGATGTAGTGTCCACAACTAAAGAAGAGAGGGAGTGTGGTGATGTAGTGTCCACTACTAAAGAAGAGAGGGAGTGTGGTGATGTAGTGTCCACAACTAAAGAAGAGAGGGAGTGTGGTGATGTAGTGTCCACAACTAAAGAAGAGAGGGAGTGATGATGTAGTGTCCACTACTAAAGAAGAGAGGGAGTGTGGTGATGTAGTGTCCACTACTAAAGAAGAGAGGGAGTGTGGTGATGTAGTCCACAACTAAAGAAGAGAGGGAGTGTGGTGATGTAGTGTCCACAACTAAAGAAGAGAGGGAGTGTGGTGATGTAGAGTCCACAACTAAAGAAGAGAGGGAGTGTGGTGATGTAGTCCACTACTAAAGAAGAGAGGGAGTGTGGTGATGTAGTGTCCACAACTAAAGAAGAGAGGGAGTGTGGTGATGTAGTGTCCTCTACTAAAGAAGAGAGGGAGTGTGGTGATGTAGTGTCCTCTACTAAAGAAGAGAGGGAGTGTGGTGATGTAGTGTCCACAACTAAAGAAGAGAGGAGTGTGGTGATGTAGTCCACTACTAAAGAAGAGAGGGAGTGATGGTGATGTAGTGTCCAACTAAAGAAGAGAGGGAGTGTGGTGATGTAGTGTCCACTACTAAAGAAGAGAGGGAGTGTGGTGATGTAGTGTCCACTACTAAAGAAGAGAGGGAGTGTGGTGATGTAGTCCACTACTAAAGAAGAGAGGGAGAGTCCACTACTAAAGAAGAGAGGGAGTGGTGATGTAGTCCACTACTAAAGAAGAGAGGAGTGTGGTGATGTAGTCCACTACTAAAGAAGAGAGGGAGACTGATGTAGTCCACTACTAAAGAAGAGAGGGAGTGTGGTGATGTAGTCCACACTAAAGAAGAGTGTTTTACCAGTGATGTAGTCCACTACCCACTACAAAGAAGAGAGGGAGGCATGTGGTGATGATAGTCCACTACTAAAGAAGAGAGGGAGTGATATGTAGTCCACAACACAAGAAGACCACTACTAAAGAAGAGAGGGAGTGTGGTGATGTAGTCCCTACTAAAGAAGAGAGGGAGTGTGGTGATGTAGTCCACTACTAAAGAAGAGACACTGTGGTGAACACAGTAGTCAGACACTCCCAACACAACCATGACTACTAAAGAAGAGAGGGAGTGTGGTGATGTACACTCCCAAAGTCCACTACAAACACAAGAGAGGGAGTGTGGTGATGTAGTCCCCAAAGAAGAGAGGGAGTGTGGTGATGTAGTCACTACTAAAGAAGAGAGGATACACTCCCAGTGTGGTGATGAGTCCACTACTAAAGAAGAACCAGTGTGGTGATGTACTCCACTACAAAGAAGAGAGGGAGTGTGGTGATGTAGTGATACACTCCCAAAGAAGAGACCCCAACAGTGTGGTGATGTACTCCCAAAGAAGAACAGTGTGATGTACCACTACCCAAGACAACCAGTGATGTAGTCCCAACAAAACACTGATAGTCCACCTAAAGAAGAACATGTAGTCCACTACTAAAGAAGAGAGGGAGTGTGGTGATGTAGTCCACAACTAAAGAAGAGAGGGAGTGTGGTGATGTAGTCCACTACTAAAGAAGAGAGGGAGTCCCAACATGTAGTCCAACACAAAGAAGAGACAGTGTGGTGATGTAGTCCACTACTAAAGAAGAGAGGGACATGACACTACTAAAGAAGAGAGGAGTGTGGTGATGTAGTCCACACAAAGAAGAGACAGAGTGTGGTGATGTAGTCCCAACACTAAAGAAGAACAGGGAGTGATACACTGATGTAGTCCACTACTAAAGAAGAGAGGGAGTGTGGTGATGTAGTCCACTCCCAACACAACCAGACACTGTGGTGATGTAGTCCACTACCCAAGAGACAGTCCCACAAGTCCACTACTAAAGAAGAGACAGTCCCAATGTAGTGTACACTACTAAAGAAGAGAGGGAGTGTGGTGATGTGTGTCCACTCCCAACACAACCATGTGGTGATGTAGTCCCAACTAAAGAAGAGAGGGAGTGATGATGTAGTGTCCACTACCCAGACAACAGTGTGGTGATGTAGTGTCCACAACTAAAGAAGAGACAGTGAGGTGATGTAGTCCACTACTAAAGAACAGATACACTCCCAACAGTGTCCACTGACACTCCCAAACAACCAGACAGTCCCAACACAACACTGTCCACTCCCAAAGAAGAGACAGTCCCAACATGTAGTGTCCACTCCCAAAGAAGAGAGGGAGTCCCAACATGTAGTGTCCACTACAAAGAAGAGAGGGAGTCCCAACATGTAGTGTCCACTACTAAAGAAGAGAGGGAGTCCCAACAGATGTAGTGTCCACTACTAAAGAAGAGAGGGAGTGTGGTGATGTAGTGTCCACTACCAAAGAAGAGACAGTCCCAACATGTAGTGTCCACTACCCAAGAAGAACCATGACACTCCCAACACAAGACTGATACAGTGTGGTGATGTAGTGTCCACTACCAAAGAAGAGAGGGAGTGTGCCATGACACTACTAAAGACAGAGAGGGAGTGTGGTGATGTAGTGTCCACTACTAAAGAAGAGAGGAGTGTGGTGATGTAGTAGTCCTCATGACACTCCCAACACAACCATGACACTTTTACCAGTTTCCCAAATATTTAGTGAACCATGACAGTCCCAAAGGAGCTGTAGAACACAAGTGACTACAAATGACATCCCAACACAACACTGATACATCCCAACCAACCATGAGCTGACACTCCCAACAGAACACTGATCACATACTCCTCCCAACACAACCATGACACTCCCAACACAACACTGATACACTCCCAACACAACCATGACACTCCCAACACAACCATGACACTCCCAACAGAACACTGATACACTCCCAACACAACCATGACACTCCCAACACAACCATGACACTCCCAACACAACACTGATACACTCCCAACACAACCATGACACTCCCAACACAACCATGACACTCCCAACAGAACCATGACACTCCCAACACAACACTGATACACTCCCAACACAACCATGACACTCCCAACACAACCATGACACTCCCAACAGAACACTGATACACTCCCAGCACAACAATGACACTCCCAACACAACACTGTTAGACTCCCAACACAACACTGTTAGACTCCCAACACAACACTGTTAGACTCCCAACACAACACTGTTACACTCCCAACAGAACACTGTTAGACTCCCAACACACCACTGTTTCACTCCCAACAGAGCACTGTTACACACCCAACACAACACTGTTACACTCCCAACAGAGCACTGTTAGACTCCCAACACAACACTGTTACACTCCCAATACAACACTGTTACACTCCCAACACAACACTGTTACACTCCCAACAGAGCACTGTTAGACTCCCAACAGAGCACTGTTAGACTCCCAACACAACACTGTTAGACTCCCAACACAACACTGTTAGACTCCCAACACAACACGGTTAGACTCCCAACACAACACGGTTACACTCCCAACAGAGCACTGTTACACTCCCAACAGAGCACTGTTACACTCCCAACAGAACACTGTTAGACTCCCAACACAACACTGTTACACTCCCAACACAACACTGTTAGTCTCCCAAACAGAACACTGCTAGACTCCCAACAGAGCACTGTTACACTCCCAACACAACACTGTTACACTCCCAACACAACACTGTTACACTCTCAACACAACACTGTGACACTCCCAACAGAGCACTGTTAGACTCCCAACACAACACTGTTACACTCCCAACACAACACTGTTACACTCCCAACACAACACTGTGACACTCCCAACAGAGCACTGTTAGACTCCCAACACAACACTGTTACACTCCCAACACAACACTGTTACACTCCCAACACAACACTGTTACACTCCCAACACAACACTGTTACACTCCCAACAGAGTACTGTTAGACTCCCAACACAACACTGTTACACTCCCAACAGAGCACTGTTACACTCCCAACACAACACTGTTACACTCCCAACAGAACACTGTTACACTCCCAACAGAGCACTGTTACACTCCCAACACAACACTGTTACACTCCCAACAGAACACTGTTACACTCTCAACAGAGCACAGTTACACTCCCAACAGAACACTGTTAGACTCCCAACACAACACTGTTACACTCCCAACACAACACTGTGACACTCCCAACACAACACTGTGACACTCCCAACAGAGCACTGTTAGACTCCCAACACAACACTGTTACACTCCCAACACAACACTGTTACACTCCCAACACAACACTGTTACACTCCCAACAGAGCACTGTTAGACTCCCAACACAACACGGTTACACTCCCAACAGAACACTGTTATAATTCCAACACAACACTGTTACACTCCCAACAGAACACTGTTATAATCCCAACACAACACTGTTACACTCCCAATAGAACACTGCTACACTCCCAATAGAACACTGCTACACTCCCAATAGAACACTGCTACACTCCCAACAGAACACTGTTAGACTCTCAACAGAACACTGCTACACTCCCAATAGAACACTGCTACACTCCCAACAGAGCACTGTTACACTCCCAACAGAACACTGTTAGACTCTCAACAAAACACATTTAGACTCCCAACAGAGCACTGTTACACTCCCAACAGAACACTGTTACACTCCCAACAGAACACTGTTAGACTCCCAACAAAACACTGTTAGACTCCCAACACAACACTGCTACAGAACACTGTTAGACTCCCAACAAAACACTGCTACACTCCCAACACAACACTGTTACACTCCCAACACAACACTGTTACACTCCCAACAGAGCACTGTTAGACTCCCAACACAACACGGTTACACTCCCAACAGAACACTGTTAGACTCCCAACAAAACACTGTTAGACTCCCAACACAACACTGCTACAGAACACTGTTAGACTCCCAACAAAACACTGCTACACTCCCAACACAACACTGTTACACTCCCAACACAACACTGTTACACTCCCAACAGAGCACTCTTATAATTCCAACACAACACTGTTACACTCCCAACAGAACACTGTTATAATCCCAACACAACACTGTTACACTCCCAACAGAACACTGTTATAATCCCAACACAACACTGTTACACTCCCAACAGAACACTGTTATAATTCCAACACAACACTGTTACACTCCCAACAGAACACTGTTATAATCCCAACACAACACTGTTACACTCCTAACAGAACACTGTTATAATCCCAACACAACACTGTTACACTCCCAACACAACACTGTTAGTCTCCCAACAGAACACTGCTAGACTCCCAACAGAGCACTGTTACACTCCCAACAGAGCACTGTTACACTCCCAACAGAACACTGTTACACTCCCAACAGAACACTGTTAGACTCTCAACAAAACACTGTTAGACTCCCAACAGAGCACTGTTACACTCCCAACAGAACACTGTTACACTCCCAACAGAACACTGTTAGACTCTCAACAAAACACTGTTAGACTCCCAACAGAACACTGTTAGACTCCCAACAAAACACTGTTAGACTCCCAACACAACACTGCTACAGAACACTGTTAGACTCCCAACAAAACACTGCTACACTCCCAACACAACACTGTTACACTCCCAACACAACACTGTTACACTCCCAACAGAGCACTGTTAGACTCCCAACACAACACGGTTACACTCCCAACAGAACACTGTTAGACTCCCAACACAACACTGCTACAGAACACTGTTAGACTCCCAACAAAACACTGCTACACTCCCAACACAACACTGTTACACTCCCAACACAACACTGTTACACTCCCAACAGAGCACTGTTAGACTCCCAACACAACACTGTTACACTCCCAACAGAACACTGTTATAATCCCAACACAACACTGTTACACTCCCAACAGAACACTGTTATAATCCCAACACAACACTGTTACACTCCCAACACAACACTGTTAGTCTCCCAACAGAGCACTGTTACACTCCCAACAGAACACTGTTACACTCCCAACAGAGCACTGTTACACTCCCAACAGAACACTGTTAGACTCTCAACAAAACACTGTTAGACTCCCAACAGAGCACTGTTAAGACTCTCAACAAAACACTGTTAGACTCCCAACAAAACGCTGTTAGACTCCCAACACAACACTGCTACAGAACACTGTTAGATTCCCAACAGATTTTTTTTTTTAAATTTTACCTTTATTTAACCAGGCAAGTCAGTTAAGAACAAATTCTTATTTTCAATGACGGCCTGGGAACAGTGGGTTAACTGCCTGTTCAGGGGCAGAACGACAGATTTGTACCTTGTCAGCTCGGGGGTTTGAACTTGCAACCTTCCGGTTACTAGTCCAACGCTCTAACCACTAGGCTACCCTGCCGCCCCAGAACACTGCTACACGCCCAACAGAACACTGCTACACGCCCAACAGAATACTGCTACACTACCAACAGAACACTGCTACACTACCAACAGAACACTGCTAGACTCCCAACACAACAGTTACACTCCCAACAGAACACTGCTAGACTCCCAACACAACAGTTACACTCCCAACAGGAGAGATACGGTATTGTTGTAGTGATGCGTGCATGTGTGTGCCTGCAAGATCATGTGTTGGTCTGTATGTGTATGTTGAGAGAGAAATCACAGTCATCCACAGTCCATAATAGCTGATCCTCTCTGCTACTCTGTGGACCTGCTGTGGCTTCATTCAGCTGCATCTTGCAGAGCCATGTCTTTCTCCCGTATCTTCCTTCTGTTGTCTCCTATCATCTCTCCCTCCCTTCATTTATTCCCCATTCAGCCTCCAAGCAGCCAGATTTACATCTCAGCGAAGGTCACTGAACAGCAGTGTTAAATCCTACACCCATCAGTACTCACTCAGAGCAACCTGTTCTCCACAAATCCTGGTTCACCTCTACACCTGAGTGTGTTGTATTGCTATTGCATATTTCTCTTACTCTATTACAATGGATCCAATGGACACCCACCTGACAGTCAATAACATAGTCCTTAGAGAGAAAAGTTAGTACGCTGAATCACAAACCTGAAGGGAGAAAACTGACATGGAACAAGAGGGCAATTCCTGCTAACAGAGGAACAGACAGACAGACAGACAGACAGACAGACAGACAGACAGACAGACAGACAGACAGACAGACAGACAGACAGACAGACAGGAAAGAGCAGAGAGAAAGATCGTACACAAGAAAGAAAGACAGACGATATGACAAGAACAGGCTTACCGGACAACTCCTCTACAGAAGATAGCATCATACATAAGGGAGAGCAAGAAAAAGAGAGGGTAGAAAAAAAGGGGAAGAAGGGTAGAGAAGGACAAAGGGAGGGGCCAGGACAGAAAGACAGAGGAGGGGAGAGAGGGGGTAGAGGGGACACTATGTCAGTGGAGATAACCTACAATCACATACAAAGCTATGAGCAGAAATGACGGATGGGTACTATGGAGGTGAATATTGACTGACTAAACAAACATATATCATGTCAATAGGTTTCTTCTCTGCCAAATGAGAACATCCGAGGTGAGAACACAAGGATCCACCATCTACCAATATGTCTATCCATTTCAGTTTCCACACCCATCCGTTCATCTATCTACAGTACATTGACACGCAACTTCGCAACTTTGTATGTTTAATCAATAGTCTAATCAAACTCCATGGCTTCAGGGATAGTTGATGAGCACAAGGAAACTCCAGTGATACATCTACTGTACTGTGGAAAGACCTAATGGAGGTTAATCTGCTCTCACACATGTTGTCTTCCTCTGTCTCTCCTTCTGTATTCTCAACAGCCATCACCCTCCAACAACAACACATTCAACTTTAATACAGAGAGATAGAGGTCAAGGGAGAGAAAGAGGGAGGGAAAGAGAGAGGTCAAGGGAGAATGAGAGTGAGAGAATGCAGGAGAGAGAGAGAGAGCGAGGGAGCAAGAGAAAGCGAGGGGTAGTGAAAGAAATGTGGAAAGAACCTCTTGTTGTTCGGTTTAGCCTGTTCACTTTTGCGCCCTATCCCAGCTCCCCTCAGCCGATTTCATGGTCAAACTGTTTCCAGGACTACCTGGGTAAGCACACATTTGACATAGAGAGGTGCGATCATGTGACTCGTGTTTAATTCATGACTGAGAAAAAAAAGCAGAAGTTTCAGCACTCTGGACAGACTGGTGAGGTTTTAAATAGGGGATAGGCTAATTGGCATAGACTTAATCTGGAGAGAACAGGACACTGCTTTCTACTCAGACGTGGGAGTTGGAATCCTGGCTTGGGGATAAATCTCTACATTAAAGTAACTGCCCAGTGTTTCCAGATTGCTATGATATCATGACCTATAATTAATTTTCCTTGCAAAAACTTGTGATTAATTATGTTAAAAAGCAGCTTTTCTGTGTTGGAATAGTGTGGGCTTAACCCGACAGCAGAATAGTGTGGGCTTACCCCGACAGCAGAATAGTGTGGGCTTACCCCGACAGCAGAATAGTGTGGGCTTACCCCGACAGCAGAATAGTGTGGGCTTACCCCGACAGCAGAATAGTGTGGGCTTACCCCGACAGCAGAATAGTGTGGGCTTACCCTGACAGCAGAATAGTGTGGGCTTAACCGGACAGCAGAATAGTGTGGGCTTACCCCGACAGCAGAATAGTGTGGGCTTAACCCGACAGCAGAATAGTGTGGGCTTACCCCGACAGCAGAATAGTGTGGGTTTACCCCGACAGCAGAATAGTGTGGGCTTACCCCGACAGCAGAATAGTGCGGGCTTACCCCGACAGTAGAATAGTGCGGGCTTACCCCGACAGCAGAATAGTGTGGGCTTACCCCGACAGCAGAATAGTGTGGCTGTAACCCGACAGCAGAATAGTGTGGGCTTACCCCGACAGCAGAATAGTGTGGGCTTACCCCGACAGCAGAATAGTGTGGGCTTACCCCGACAGCAGAATAGTGTGGGCTTACCCCGACAGCAGAATAGTTTGGGCTTAACCCGACAGCAGAATAGTGTGGGCTTACCCCGACAGCAGAATAGTGTGGGCTTAACCCGACAGCAGAATAGTGTGGGCTTACTCCGACAGCAGAATAGTTTGGGCTTACCCTGACAGCAGAATAGTGTGGGCTTACCCCGACAGCAGAATAGTGTGGGCTTACCCCGACAGCAGAATAGTGTGGGCTTAACCCGACAGCAGAATAGTGTGGGCTTACCCCGACAGCAGAATAGTGTGGGCTTAACACGACAGCAGAATAGTGTGGGCTTACCCCGACAGCAGAATAGTGTGGGCTTACCCCGACAGCAGAATAGTGTGGGCTTACCCCGACAGCAGAATAGTGTGGGCTCACCCCGACAGCAGAATAGTGTGGGCTTACCCCGACAGCAGAATAGTGTGGGCTTAACCCGACAGCAGAATAGTGTGGGCTTAACCCGACAGCAGAATAGTGTGGGCTTACCCCGACAGCAGAATAGTGTGGGCTTACCCCGACAGCAGACCGGTGGACGTACACCGGTCAATCAAAATATTATTGTGAGTAGACTGCTGATTGGCCAATTTATCCTCCTCAAGAGGATATCATCCTCTATGAGGAAATAGCAAGCATTTTTTAAACGGTCTGTTTAAGATACAAGTTTGAGGTATTTTTATTTTTATGTTTCTCTCCAATTCATGCTTTGGCTACAAATACAAGTATAGGATGAGTCACCAACAGCAAGTCAGTTAAGAACAAATTCTTATTTACAATGACAGCCTACACCGGCCAAATGACAGCCTACACCGGCCAAATGACAGCCTACACCGGCCAAATGACAGCCTACACCGGCCAAATGACAGCCTACACCGGCCAAATGACAGCCTACACCGGCCAAATGACAGCCTACACCGGCCAAATGACAGCCTACACCGGCCAAATGACAGCCTACACCGGCCAAATGACAGCCTACACCGGCCAAATCTGGACGACGCTGGGCCAATTGTGCGCTGGCCTATGGGACTCCCAATCACGGCCGGTTGTGATACAGCCTGGATTATGCGTATGAGTTAACAGAATATGAACTTCAGGCATCAAACTTAGGTGTTAGTGTTAGGCGGCAGGTAGTCTAGCGGGTAGAGCATTGGGCCAGTAAGCAAAAGCTTGCTGATTCGAACACCCGAGCCAACAAGGTGAACAATCTGACGGTGTGCCCTTGAGCAAGACACTTAACCCTAATTTGCTGCAGGGGGCGCTGTACCACTATAGCTGACTCTGTAAAGCAACCCAATTCATTGCACCTATCTGGGGGTATGTGACAATAAAACCACACAGCCATTGTATTCTGATCTCTATTGTCAAATCCCGCTACACACAGAGAGAGCCAGGTACACCTTAAGACAACCAAACACCTGCTCACTGTTCTTGGTAAGGGAGCTAGTGGCTAGCTACCGGCTCGACAGCCAGCGGATGGATGAATTATTGAGTCGAAAAGGTTCTCGTATGACCAGAGACTGTCCTTGCGTATGTACAGGACAGAGCCTCACTGTGAATGCCCACTTTCCAGGCTGAATTATTTACCCCAGTGTTGACACTGGGGTAGAGGTACAGTAGGGTGGAGGAGGAAGGAGGTGGGCATCCCAAAGAGAAACTCCTTCAACTGCTGTCCCTCCCACTCCCCTCTCATCACTGCTATTTTGAGGTTAAGTGAAGCATTTAATTTGAGTGTTTGAATCTCATGGGTTGTCATTGTTATTGTGGTGTGGGAATCTGACCTTAGATCAGCTAAACTCTTTCTCCAGTTCAAAGTGGCTGAGCAGGACCGGCTCTAGTCTTTTGGGGGCCCTAAGAGAGATTTGGTTGAACAAATGTCAATGGGGGCCCCCAGAGGTCAGGGACCCTGGGCACGTGCCCTGCATGACCAGTCGGTATTCGGCCATGATTGCTACAATTTTAGATAGCTGACTCGACTAATTTACCAATTTAAAAATTGTTAGCTGTCAAGTGTCTTGACATAACAATAGAAAAATTGCTGATGCACAACCAAGTTTTGAAGTTGCACCATTCTACTATTCTAACGCTCAACAGTAAGTTGAGACCCCAACTGAGTTACTAAAAAGACAAAATAAATAAACATATTTTGGGGGAGGGTTCGGGACCCCTACTGGGCTAGGGCCCTAAGCGACCGCTTATGTTGCTTATGCCTCGAGCCAGCCCTGTGAAGGAGACTCAAACACCCCACTGTTGGCAATGGGATAACTGTAATTGGTTTCTGAGGGCTGTTCAGAGACATCTGCCTTATACTCCACTCGAGTAATTCGTAGTCATTCCACTGAGGTCACACCAGAAGGCTAAAGACCTGCCAGCCACCACCTCTCCTCTCTCCCCAACCTACCTACCATCAGCAGTTGTGTAGTAGAGGGTAAACTAACCCATGTCTCTCTAGCTAATTGTCATTCCAGGGATATGGATCGAATGGCTCTGAGATACTATCATTCACTCCCAGACAGGCATATGCATTTGGTAATGAGGAGAAAAGACACGTAAACAACATGCAGTGAGACAGAGAACCACAAAAATACATAAACAGAAAGAAATGTGTTGTGAGCTGTGGAAAGAACTTCCCTAATAAGCAACAAAACAATCAAACAGATACAACAGTTCAAACACATTCTAGAAAACAGTTCTATAGTTCTACTTCATAACAACACAGTAACATGAAGAGGAAGTGACATCATGACCCCAGTGAGGACAGAGCAGTGAAGGCGGGGGGAGGTACTCACCAGAGGAGAGGGAGACAGAGCTATGTTGCCTATGGAGGCTTTGAGTTCATCTACTGACGGGGCCAAACAGTTGGCACTTTCCGCTGGTAACGGTTTGATCTTGATCTTGAACTTTTTCCGGTGGTCCTCCTCTCCCTCTGACTCGCTGGAGGAGAAGAAGTGCTCCTTGGGGGGTTTGGGGCCGGGTGGGTCGCCGTTAAGGACAGCAATTGTTTCAATGCTGAAGGTCATAGGTGATAGGAGTAGGGTGAATTTGCCCCTAGATGCTGATCTGGGGTCAGTTTAGTATTTTACACACTAATGGTTAAGGTTAGAATTGGGGGAGGGGAAGCTGATCCTAGATCTGTACCTAGGATAAACTTTACACCAGAGAGTGTTTATATATCTAAATCTCTGTCAAATAGCATATACTACAGCATACAACCAGGAGACTGTACAATCTCCTCACAGAACAGTAGGTTCCATAAACATCAGACTAATCATTACATAGTAATTCCAGGAAGCGTGCCATTAGCTGTTATTGAGTTGAAGTGATGCTCAGATTTCCCCCGGTAGTCTGTCGGTTTGTTATTGAGTTGAGATGAGATGATGCTTGATGGTGGGCTGTTCTGCTAGGCTGTTCTGTGATGGCCTGGCTGTTGTGATTCACAGTTAGGTGTTTGCCAGACGAGTTCTGTGGTGGGCTGAATACTAAATGTTTCTGATCTAGTCAGACAGTCATTCACTAATACAGACATACCGACAGAAACAAGTTCAAACTGTAGTGTGATGTAATTCATGTCTAGCTCTATTAGGGTGTATAGTAGATACAAAGGATATCTGATCCTGGCCCCTCCTCCTCATCTGGCCTGAGACTGTAACCTTCATCGTCCACTGTAGGGGCGTTCTGAAACATACAGAGCAACAGACACACCATATTTACACCATGCTAATCGGGGTTGGGCTCAATTCCATTTCAATTCAGTCAATTCAGGAACTTAACTGAAAATCATGTGCTATGTGCTTGTTACAAGGGTAGAATAATGATTTTTGCTTTAATTACATACTGTATTTGTTGGGCTTAATCTATTTAAATTCTGTCAATTCAGTTTCTGAATTGATTGAATTGAGCGCAACCCTGATGCTACGTTGACATACCCCCAGAATGTTAAGAAACGACAGTAAAACAGTAACAGATGGGTCAGAAGAATATCTATTCTCTATAACATATATTGATTGTTTTGTATCATGTGCTATATGAGCTTGTTCAACGGGTAGAATGCTGGTTCCTTACATATCTGTCCCAGTCGATCTCTCCAGAGAACCCATTGACAGCTGCTCCATTGGCCTTCTTCTGGGACTGAAAACAGAACAGCATGACATCACAATGAATCCCACCAATCAGAATCATGTATACGCAACTCATGCACTTCTATACTATTGAGTGATTGGCTATCGCTACTTGATGGTGATGCTACCTATAGGGCAACTAGGTGCATTAAGCTCTAGTGGAGTCTGGTAGTAGAGTAACTATCCTACGCTAGAGGGGACTGCATAGTGTTCAATACCGATTCATTCTGCTGGGGATCCTGAATGATGACGGTCAACAACACAGAGAACACAAATACAATAAAAATCATGTAACAGTTAACAAGTTATTCAATAGACTCATTTCATTTGATTCTAGAGTCTAGAGTCTATTAATAGGGACACTAATGTTACAGTGCCGATTCTCCTAAAGGACTGAGAGTCTTAAAATGACACTATTAAATCAAGCTTGTAAATAGCCAGTTATGTCTTCCTCCTTCCAGCAATGACAAACTTCTTTATTGAAAAGGTAACAAACTAAGATATTATGGACTATTTCTCAGCTGAACAAGTTGTATGATTAATCCATTAGATAAAACATGAACGATTTTGGGATACTTACACCCCCATCTCTGTCAGGGGACCCACTGAGGAAAAAAAGAGCAAGAGTAAGAAAAAAGGAAGGAAGGAGGGATGGAGACAGGGACAAAGAGAAAGTAAGGATCTTGAAATCCACTTGCCATATAATAAAATAGTTTATATTCAAACTGAAGTGCACTGCCAATTAGCAAAGCAGCTCACTGGAATACCACAGTCTATAGGGGCTTTCTCAGGGAAAACGTCACCCACACACGGACGGGCAGCAGGCGGGCACACACACACACACACACACACACACACACACACACACACACACACACACACACACACACACACACACACACACACACACACACACACACACACACACACACACACACACACACACACACACACACACACACACACACCTATCAGTTCTCAGAAGTCATGAATCAAAATGAAAAGTTATCATGCACATACAACCCTGTGAGGTGAATCGATACATCCCAAACAGAATTAGAGAAAAGACCTGGGCAAGGTAGTGATTGATCACAGTGCTGAGCCTCAGCTACAGTTAGTTTCACAGAGGCATGGGCACAGCCTACAGCTGCCAGGGCAACTGTCATCGCATGAGCGGACATTACGTCTCAAACTGTAGAGCTCCTCAGGTGGAGCGTTCATGGTCAATAGAACCTCAACTCCCTCAATAGAACATCCACAGCCAGTGGAATCATATGTGGATGACTGCTGTGTATGTGCATCTGCGTGTGTGTGTGTGTGTATGTGTGCGTGCAAGTGTAAGTTTGACGGGTATACTTACGTGGAGTCATTGTCCTTGTCTCCCTTCTCTTTCTTCCGTATCCCAAAGGCCTTCCTGGTACGTTTTTTCAAACCTGAGGACAAACCAGAGGAGAGAGATGATTAAGTGTGTGAAGAACGGATCAAACACAGTCCCACACACAGACGGCACACACGCACACGCACATACACAGTCAAGTTCCGAGCATACAAAATCAACAAGCAGTGGCCCCAGTGGGTGTGACGCTTGGCGTTGCAAGCGCCATGCTCTACCGTGTGGCCATACAAAATCAACAAGCAGTGTGTGTGTCTGTGTTTGTGTGTGTCTGTGTTTGTGTGTGTCTGTGTCTGTGTTTGTGTGTGTCTGTGTCTGTGTTTGTGTGTGTCTGTGTTTGTGTGTGTCTGTGTTTGTGTGTGTGTGTATCTGTGTGTGTGTCTGTGTTTGTGTGTGTCTGTGTTTGTGTGTGTCTGTGTCTGTGTCTGTGTTTGTGTGTGTCTGTGTTTGTGTTTGTGTTTGTGTGTCTGTGTTTGTGTGTGTCTGTGTCTGTGTTTGTGTTTGTGTCCATCTGTGTGTATTCATAGAGTTCCAGACTGGCTATACTATCCAGTGTCAGAACAGAGGCCCAGACCTGTGGTCCTGTGGATCAAGGTTGAGCTTTTCATCTATTATTGAGTAGCAGAATGCTCTTTGAAGGCTAATATTCATTCACATCTCAAATGGTCCTCATGGCCAATGCAGATGGATCCCTTTCTGTTGATCACTGATCTGTCAAGTCCCCTTCCTCTGATACTGGCTCTGCTCTGGCTAAATTAGTACTGGCTAAATTACTCTGTGTAAATTACTCCTCTGTGTAAATTACTCAACTGTGTAAATTACTCCTCTGTCTAAATGAGTCCTCTGGCTAAATGAGTCCTTTGGCCAAATGAGTCCTCTGACTAAATGAATCCGCTGTCTAAATCAATACACTATCATCAACAGACATACAGTAAATCATATTATAGCCAATGAATAGTGAGGAACCTGGCAACTACCTCTGTCTACACTTCATCCTCACTTATTATGTTACAAAGTACAACAGAATGGCTGATATCTACCTTTAATAGTCCCTTTCTCTCAGGAAACACACATCAAGAAGATTCTGCGTCATTAGATCTGTAACCTGCCATGATACCAGCCTATTAAAACATGAACTCAGAAAGGAAGCAAACTTAATTGCTCTTCCTCCATATTCAGACTGGAGAGACTGGAGCAGACTGAAATGACCTGGAACAGTATACTAAAACAGTACAGCAACTGTTAAAGGCCCAGTCAAGTCAAAAACACGATTCTGCTGTGTTTTATATATATTTCCACACAATGAGGTTGGAATAATACTATGAAAATGATGATGCCATTTTAGTGTAAGAGCTGTTTGAAAAGACCGCCTGTAATCTCAGCCTGTTTTGACACCAACAGGCTGAAATGGGTGCGTGCAGGTGGCAGGGAAGTCCGGCGCAGGAAAACAAACTTGGTATAAATGGAGTCGTTTAATAAGTGCTCATACAACTCCAAAAACCAAAATATACAAACAAATAACATGGTACATAACTAAGTAAGTAACTAAATAAGTGGGTACAAAACCCGTCGCACACCGACACATGACTTGCACAAACATACAATAAAACAATCTCAGACAAAACATGAGGGGAAACAGAGGGTTAAATACACAACATGTAATTGATAGGATTGGAACCAGGTGTGGAGGAAGACAAGACAAAATCAATGGAAAATGAAAAATGGATCAATGATGGCTAGAAGGTCAGTGACGTCGACCGCCAAACACCGCCCGAACAAGGAAAGGGACCGACTTCGGCAGAAGTCGTGACACAGGCGGTAAATTAGTTAATAGATCAATAAAAAAGAGGGTTCCAAACTTCTCTGCCAAAAACAACTAGTTGTCAGTTTTTCCGTCCATACTCAGACAGTCCTCAAAAAATTTAGCTTGAGAAATTGCTCTTTGCTAAGAAGCCATTTTTGTTTCTTTTTGACAATTTTTGTAGAAAACAATCACAACAAGGAACTTAATTGTCACCAAGAAATGATTTGATATTGAGACATAAATGGCTGAATTGGACCTTTAAGATTAAGTACCTCTTACAGAGACTGAAATTGGCATAACTTTCTGGACTATTTGAAATGGAGTAGGACTATCATACATCTACTATACACAATTCTACAATCCATTCTTACCCAAAATGAATGTCCAGTTATCTCCCTGCATTTCTGGTCCCTATATTCCAGCCTCGTCATTCTGCCATGTCTGTCTCTGCCTGTCGTCTCACACCTCCACCTCTCCTAGTACAGTGCAACACGCAGCGGGGGAACCAGAGCCTTAGAGTGTGTCTGCATGAAGTAGCATCGCACGCACACACACACACACGTACACGCACACACAGTACAGTATCTTTATCCCTACCCTCGAGGCCAGTGCTTAAATTCAACACCAGTGACTCAACTCATGAATAAACAACAAATGCCAGAGTCGACGAATGAATAATCAACCCAGCACAGGGAGGAGGCCAATCTCCATGCAATCTCCCAAGGCACAGTCTAAACATGCCTCATCTGTAGCATGAAGTCCAAGAGATACGTGACAAGAGTTCAAATATGCCTCTATGTCTGTCTGTCTCTTCCTCCTTAGATATCCAGTATCTTAGGTACCTGTTCCTGTCTGTCTACAGGCTCTGTGAAGACCTGTCACTACCTGTCACTGTCCTTCTGGGCAACTGTCAGTACCTGCTCCTTTCTCTGTCACAGCCTATGTCCCCGCTGGTTTTGAGGTTACCTTTCACAGCCTCACCCTGCCTCTATCACATTCCCTGACCTCTTCCTCTGTCCCTGACCTCTTCCTCTGTCCCTGCTACAATCCTCCCCATCGGCGAACCCTTTGAAGAACCCTTTTTGGTTCCAGGTAGAAGCCTTTTGGTCCCAGGTAAAACCCTGTTGGGGGCCACATGAACTCCCAGCCTATAAGAGAGCAGGAACAGGAGTGCCACCTGACTCAAACGACAGGAACAGGAAGCGGGCAGAGGGCGGCGGCAAGAGGGTGGAGGTAAGAGGATGGAGGGGGTAAAAACCAGTTAACTATGGATGGCATCTGGGCAACTGAGAGGGAGCAAAGAATACACTGCAAAAAAGAGGGAGTCTGCAGTGAAGAATGCAGGCAGTTCTGTCTTTCTACTTTTCAGCATTCCATTTCGGTATGTCTTGGTATCTCTTCATCTAAGGTAGCCCTGTTACTGTTTCTCTCAATCCCCCAACAGGTTTCTTTGAATCTGGAGATCTATTCCAAACCAAACAACAAGTCCTCAAACGAATCAGACCTGTCAAAACAACTTCCAACGGTGATCAGTCCTGAGATAAGACAGTTTGAGGTGATCTACAATGCTACTCTCTACATTAGCTCTGTTATTGCTGTGCTTTACTAGATGTCTGTACCTCAGCTACCCTGTGAGTTCTGTGCTTGTGTCTGGCTTCCTGTGTGTCTAGACTGCATGGTGACAGTGTTGTGTGCTCTTCTGTGTTCTGAGCAACACAGTGTGAATGTCGTGTGCTCTTCTGTGTTCTGAGCAACACAGTGTGAATATTGTGTGCTCTTCTGTGTTCTGAGCAACACAGTGTGAATGTTGTGTGCTCTTCTGTGTTCTGAGCAACACAGTGTGAATGTTGTGTGCTCTTCTGTGTTCTGAGCAACACAGTGTGAATATTGTGTGCTCTTCTGTGTTCTGAGCAAAACAGTGTGAATATTGTGTGCTCTTCTGTGTTCTGAGCAACACAGTGTAAATGTCGTGTGCTCTTCTGTGTTCTGAGCAACACAGTGTGAATGTTGTGTGCTCTTCTGTCTTCTGAGCAACACAGTGTGAATATTGTGTGCTCTTCTGTGTTCTGAGCAACACAGTGTGAATGCTGTGTACTCTTCTGTCTTCATGTGTCTCTGTCTGGGTTTAACTGTAGTCTGGAGATGTTGACTGTGATTCAGGCCTCAAAGCCTTCATCAGTTTGGACCAGGGAATCCCTGGAGTGCCGAGGATAATTAAGATAGCTATGATCTTAAAGCAAACACACACACACAAACACACACACACACACACAGTCCCCCTCTCTCTCCCCCTAGCTGGTGACTGGGCTCATTTAGGGAGATTGCTAACTCTAGGGAGGAGAAGCAGAGACTGTTTCACAAGCTGTTTTAATGGGAGAGAGCTGGAGAGGCTGGAGAGATTCTTTATCCACAGTGAACAAGACTCAGGCTGTCTGCCAGGAGGGCTCTCCACGCAGCAGGGATGGGGAGACAGGTGTCCTGTGAATACTAAGTAGAAGAGTGTCTGGTAACTCCAACCTATTCTAGGAAGGTGTGCGGTCATGCTGCAAGGTGCGTGGTCAGTCACTCCGACAGGTGCAGTTATTGTAGGAAGGTGTGAAGTTATGGAGGTGTGGGTGGTCACTCGGGCTGTGATGGTCATGACATTTTGTCAGATGGTTATTGTCATGCAAATGACTGCCGGCCTCATAGCAATTGACCGCCATTAACATAAACATATCTCCAATACGCCATGCTATAGGCTAGTTAATTTAGATATGCTCATAAGTCCCGTGACATTATTTTATATGAATTTATTGTACGAATCATATAATAGATCCTTTTCCAGTACACGACACACTGACGTCACGTACGGATGCGCGTGACTCTTGGTGGCAGTAAGAAAGCAATCGCCATCTGCGCACAATCAACATAGATTTATGTCTTTATTACTTATAAACAAACTAACTTTTTTTACGCTTACAATGATGTTTTGATTCTTGCTTGAACAGTCGCTACGAATATATTTGGTTGTGATCTATGCAAAATAATTATTTTGAATGTAGCAGTTGTTTGCTAGAATGCTAACACTCATTGATATTAGAGATCGACCGATTATGATTTTTCAACGCTGATAACGATACCGATTATTGGAGGACCAAAAAAAGCTGATACCAATTATATGGCTGATTTATATATATATTTATAATAATGACAATTACAACAATACTGATTGAACAATGAAGACTTTTATTTTAACTTAATATAATACATAAATAAAATCAATTTAGTCTCAAATAAATAATGAAACATGTTCAATTTGGTTTAAATAATTCAATTTGGTTTAAATAATGCAAAAGCACAGTGTTGGAGAAGAAAGTAAAAGTGCAATATGTGCCATGTAAAAAAGCTAACGTTTAAGTTCCTTGCTCAGAATGAAAGCTGGTGGTTCTCTTTAACATGAGACTTCAATATTCCCAGTTAAGAAGTTTTAGGTTGTAGTTATTATAGGAATTATTGGACTGTTTCTCTTCATACTATTTGTATTTCATACAGGCACTTTAGTATTGCCAGCCTAATCTCTGGAGTTGATAGGCTTGAAGTCATAAACAGCGCTGTGCTTCAAGCATTGCGAAGAGCTGCTGGCAAACGCAGTGTAGTGCTGTTTGAATGAATGCTTAGGAGCACGTTTATTCTTTCAGTGAAATACGGAACCGTTACGTATTTTATCAAACGGGTGGCAACCCTAAGTCTAAATATTGCTGTTACATTGCACAACCTTCAATGTTATGTCATAATTATGTACAATTCTGGAAAATTAATTACGGTCTTTGTTAGGAAGAAATGGTCTCCACACAGCTTGCAACGAGCCAGGCGGCCCAAACTGCTGCATATACCCTGACTCTGCTTGCACTGAACACAAGAGAAGCGACACAATTTCCCTAGTTAATATTGCCTGCTAAGATGAATTTCTTTTAACTACATATGCAGGTTTAAAAATATATACTTGTGTACTGATTTTAAGAAAGGCATTGATGTTTATGGTTAGGTACATTTGTGCAACAATTGTGCTTTTTTCACGAATACGCTTTTGTTAAATCATCACCTGTTTGGCGAAGTTTAAGTAGGCTGTGATTCAATGATAAATTAACAGGCACCACATTGATTATATGCAACGCAGAACAAGCTAGTTAACCTAGTAATATCATCAACCATGTGTGGTTAACTAGTGATTATGTGACGATAGATTGTTTTTTATAAGATAAGTTTAATGCTATCTAGCAACTTACCTTGGCTCCTTGCAGCCACAAGGTCCTTTTGATGCTGCGCTTATGTAACAGGTGGTCAGCCTGCCACGCAGTCTCCTCGTGGATTTCAATGTATTCATCCATAATCAGCGTCCAAAAAGGCAGATTACTGATAGTTATGTAAACTTCAAATCCGATTGCCGATTAATCGGTCAACCTCTGATATAGGCTGTAGCAAAAGCTATCCAAAGAGACATTTTACTGGTTGAAGTTATTACGGCTGGGTATAATGGGTGGGGTTGGCTGGGTATAATGGCTGGTGTTGGCTGGGTATAATGGCTGGGGTTGGCTGGGTATAATAGCTGGGGTTGGCTGGGATGGGCTGGGTATAATGGCTGGGGTTGGCTGGGTATAATGGCTGGTGTTGTTTGGGTATAATGGCTGGGGTTGGCTGGGTATAATGGCTGGTGTTGGCTGGGTATAATGGCTGGGGTTGGCTGGGATGGGCTGGGTATAATGGCTGGGGTTGGCTGGGTATAATGGCTGGGGTTGGCTGGGATGGGCTGGGTATAATGGCTGGCTTTGGCTGGGTATCATGGCTGGGGTTGGCTGGGTATAATGGCTGGTGTTGGCTGGGTATAATGGCTGGGGTTGGCTGGGATGGGCTGGGTATAATGGCTGGGGTTGGCTGGGTATAATGGCTGGGGTTGGCTGGGATGGGCTGGGTATAATGGCTGGGGTTGGCTGGGTATCATGGCTGGGGTTGGCTGGGTATAATGGCTGGTGTTGGCTGGGTATAATGGCTGGGGTTGGCTGGCTATAATGGCTGGTGTTGGCTGGGGTTGGCTGGGTATAATGGCTGGGGTTGGCTGGGTATAATGGCTGGTGTTGGCTGGGATGGGCTGGGTATAATGGCTGGGGTTGGCTGGGTATCATGGCTGGGGTTGGCTGGGTATAATGGCTGGGGTTGGCTGGGTATAATGGCTGGTGTTGGCTGGGTATAATGGCTGGGGTTGACTGGGTATAATGGCTGGTGTTGGCTGGGATAGGCTGGGTATAATGGCTGGGGTTGGCTGGGTATCATGGCTGGGGTTGGCTGGGTATAATGGCTGGTGTTGGCTGGGTATAATGGCTGGGGTTGGCTGGGTATAATGGCTGGTGTTGGCTGGGGTTGGCTGGGTATAATGGCTGGGGTTGGCTGGGTATAATGGCTGGTGTTGGCTGGGTATAATGGCTGGTGTTGGCTGGGTATAATGGCTGGGGTTGGCTGGGTATAATGGCTGGTGTTGGCTGGGTATAATGGCTGGGGTTGGCAGGGATGGGCTGGGTATAATGGCTGGGTATAATGGCTGGGGTTGGCTGGGATGGGACTGGAGGGAGACTCTGGCAGATCCGGACTGGAGGGAGACTCTGGCAGCTCCTGACTGGCGGGCGGCTCTGGCAGCTCCTGACTGGCGGGCGGCTCTGGATGCTCCTGACTGGCGGGCGGCTCTGGCAGCTCCTGACTGGCGGGCGGCTCTGGTAGCTCAGGACAGACGGGCGACTCTGGCAGCTCAGGACAGACAGGCGACTCTGGCAGCTCAGGACAGACGGGCGACGGGCGACTCTGACAGACGGGCGACTCTGGCAGCTCAGGACAGACGGGCGGCTCTGGCAGCTCAGGACAGACGGGCGACTCTGGCAGCTCAGGACAGACGGGCGACTCTGGCAGCTCAGGACAGACGGGCGACTCTGGCAGCTCAGGACAGACGGGCGACTCTGGCAGCTCAGGACAGACGGGCGACTCTGGCAGCTCAGGACAGACGGGCGACTCTGGCAGCTCAGGACAGACGGGCGACTCTGGCAGCTCAGGACAGACGGGCCACTCTGGCAGCTCAGGACAGACGGGCCACTCTGGCAGCTCAGGACAGACGGGCGACTTTGGCAGCTCAGGACAGACGGGCGACTCTGGCAGCTCAGGACAGACGGGAGACTCTGGCAGCTCAGGACAGACGGGAGACGGGAGACGCTTCCAGCTGCGCTGCCGTGCTGCCTCCTCATACCACCGCCTCTCGGCTTTCACTGGAGAATATCGCCGCCTCAAGTAAGAAGCAATATTCTCCAGCCTGTGCCCAGGGTCCCTTGCCGTCCAGAATCTCCTCCCATGACCAGGAGTCCTGAGATCGCTGCTGCTGCCCGTTACCACGCTGCTTGGTCCTTTGGTGGTGGGTGATTCTGTCACGATTGTCCTCCTCCTCTTCTGACGAGGAGGAGTAGTAAGGATCGAAGGACCGAAGCGCAACGTGATGGGAATACATTATTTTAATGTAAGACGAAATAACACGAAGTACACTAAACAAACAAAATAACAAAATGAACGTGACCGCTATCAAAACAGAGTGCAAACATGCAACATCCATAGACATAGATAATCACCACGAAATACTCAAGGAATATGGCTGCCTAAATTTCTGATTGGTTCCCAATCAGAGACAACAATCAACAACTGCCTCTAATTGAGAACCAATCCAGCCAACCATAGACATACAAAACCCCTAGACTGCTGACAACCCCATAAACATACAAAAGCCCTAGACAGGACAAAAACATATAATCACCCATGTCACACCCTGACCTAGCCCAAATAATAAAGAAAACAAAGAATAATAAGGTCAGGGCGTGACAGATGGGCTGGGTATAATTGCTGGGGTTGGCTGGGTATAATGGTTGGGGTTGGCTGGGTGTAATGGCTGGGGTTGGCTAGAATGGGCTGGGTATAATGGCTGGGGTTGGCTAGGATGGGCTGGGTATAATGGCTGGGGTTGGCTAGTATGGGCTGTGTATAATGGCCGAGGTGGGCTGTGTATAATGGCTGGGGTTGGCTGGGTAGAATGGCTGGGGTTGACTAGGATGGGCTGGGTATAATGGCTGGGGTTGACTAGAATGGGCTGGGTATAATAGCTGGGGTTGGCTAGAATGGGCTGGGTATAATAGCTGGGGTTGGCTAGAATGGGCTGGTATAATGGCTGGGGTTGACTAGGATGGGCTGGGTAGAATGGCTGGGGTTGGCTAGTATGGGCTGTGTATAATGGCCGAGGTGGGCTGTGTATAATGGCTGGGGTTGGCTGGGTATAATGGCTGGGGTTGGCTAGAATGGGCTGGGTATAATAGCTGGGGTTGGCTAGAATGGGCTGGGTATAATAGCTGGGGTTGGCTAGAATTGGCTGGTATAATGGCTGGGGTTGACTAGGATGGGCTGGGTATAATGGCTGGGGTTGACTAGGATGGGCTGGGTATAATGGCTGGGGTGGGTTGGGTATAATGGCTGGGGTGGGCTGGGTATAATGGCTGGGGTGGGTTAGGTATAATGGCTGGGGTGGGTTGGGTATAATGGCTGGGGTGGGCTGGGTATAATGGCTGGGGTGGGCTGGGTATAATGGCTGGGGTGGGTTGGGTATAATGGCTGGGCCGGGTATAATGGCTGGGGTGGGTTGGGTATAATGGCTGGGGTGGGTTGGGTATAATGGCTGGGGTTGGCTGGGTAAAATGGCTGGGTATAATGGCTGGGCTGGGTATAATGGCTGAGCTGGGTATAATGGCTGGGCTGGGTATAATGGCTGAGCTGGCCTGGGTATAATGGCTGGGCTGGGTATAATGGCTGGGCTGGGTATAATGGCTGAGCTGGGTATAATGGCTGGGCTGGGTATAATGGCTGGGCTGGGTATAATGGCTGGGCTGGGTATAATGGCTGAGCTGGGTATAATGGCAGGGCTGGGTATAATGGCTGAGCTGGCCTGGGTATAATGGCTGGGTGTCACGTTCTGACCTTTATTTCCTTTGTTTTGTATTCATTATTTAGTATGGTCAGGGCGTGAGTTGGGGTGGGCAGTCTGTTTGATTTTCTAAGATTTGGGGATTTCTATGTTTCGGCCTAGTATGGTTCTCAATCAGAGGCAGGTGTCATTAGTTGTCTCTGATTGAGAATCATACTTAGGTAGCCTGGGTTGCACTGTTTGTTTGTGGGTGATTGTCTATGTTGATTGCTTGTTTCAGCACAGTTCACATTAGCTTCACGGTTGTTATTTCGTTTATTGTTTTTGTATAGTGTTTCAGTGTTCAGTGTTTTCTTTATTAAAATTAATTATGAACACATACCACGCCGCATTTTGGTCCTCCGATCCTTCTCGCCTCTCCTCTTCAGATGAAGAGGAGGACGACCGTGACACTGGTCTGGGTATAATGGCTGGACTTGGTATAATGGCTGGGCTGGGTATAATGGCTGGGCTGGGTATAATGGCTGGGCCGGGTATAATGGCTGGGATGGGTTGGGTATAATGGCTGTGGTGGGCTGAGTATAATGGCTGGGTTGGGTATAATGTCTGGGCTGGGTATAATGGCTGGGCTGGGTATAATGGCTGGGCTGGGTATAATGGCTGGCTGGGCTGGGTATAATGGCTGAGCTAGCCTGGGTATAATGGCTTGGATGGGTATAATGGCTGGGGTGGGTTGGGTATAATGGGTGGGCTGGGTATAATGGCTGGGCCGGGTATAATGGCTGGGGTGGGTTGGGTATAATGGGTGGGCTGGGTATAATGGGTGGGCCGGGTATAATGGCTGGGGTGGGTTGGGTATAATGGGTGGCTGGGTATAATGGCTGGGTATAATGGCTGGGCTTGGTATAATGGCTGGGCTGGGTATAATGGCTGGGCTGGGTATAATGGCTGGGCTGGGTATAATGGCTGGGCTGGGTATAATGGCTGGGCTGGGTATAATGGCTGGGCTGGGTATAATGGTTGGGCTTGGTATAATGGTTGGGCTTGGTATAATGGCTGGGCTGGGTATAATGGCTGGGCTGGGTATAATGGCTGGGCTGGGTATAATGGCTGGGATGGGTATAGAGAGGAGGTTTAACATGGCTCCTGTGCTGGTCTGAGTCATCCCTGTGAGGATGGAGCAGGAGAGAGAGATGCAGCAGGAGTCTGACAGACACGGCTCTATGAACTAACAAATGTGTGCGCGCGCACACACACACACGTTCGCTCGCAGTAGCTGCTCACAAATAGGTACTCTCACAGACACAAATAGACACACACAAGGCGATTCTCCATTTTGTGACCTGATGCGATGTCTCATGCCCTGCCGTGATTTAAAATGAGATCAGGAAACCTGCTGCTTCACCTCTCTGTCTTTCAAGACAACTAGAGCAGAGCCGCGGCAGTGTAGAAAAGGATGAACACAGAGAGACAGGAAGACTGGAGGCAGAGGAGAAGATATGTCAGAGAGATAAGAAGACTGGAGGCAGAGGAGAAGATACGTCAGAGAGATAAGAAGACTGGAGGCAGAGGAGAAGATACGTCAGAGAGATAAGAAGACTGGAGGCAGAGGAGAAGATACGTCAGAGAGATAAGAAGACTGGAGGCAGAGGAGAAGATACGTCAGAGAGATAAGAAGACTGGAGGCAGAGGAGAAGATACGTCAGAGAGATAAGAAGACTGGAGGCAGAGGAGAAGATACGTCAGAGAGATAAGAAGACTGGAGGCAGAGGAGAAGATACGTCAGAGAGATAAGAAGACTGGAGGCAGAGGAGAAGATACGTCAGAGAGATAAGAAGACTGGAGGCAGAGGAGAAGATACGTCAGAGAGATAGGAAGACTGGAGGCAGAGGAGAAGATACGTCAGAGAGATAAGAAGACTGGAGGCAGAGGAGAAGATACGTCAGAGAGATAAGAAGACTGGAGGCAGAGGAGAAGATACGTCAGAGAGATAAGAAGACTGGAGGCAGAGGAAAAGATATGTCAGAGAGATAAGAAGACTGGAGGCAGAGGAGAAGATACGTCAGAGAGATAGGAAGACTGGAGAAGGCAGAGGAGAAGATACGTCGGAGAGATAGGAAGACTGGAGGAGGCAGAGGAGAAGATACGTCGGAGAGATAGGAAGACTGGAGGAGGCAGAGGAGAATATACGTCGGAGAGATAGGAAGACTGGAGGAGGCAGAGGAGAAGATACGTCAGAGAGATAGGAAGACTGGAGGAGGCAGAGGAGAAGATACGTCAGAGAGATAGGAAGACTGGAGGAGGCAGAGGAGAAGATACGTCGTAGAGATAGGAAGACTGGAGGAGGCAGAGGAGAAGATACGTCGGAGAGATAGGAAGACTGGAGGAGGCAGAGGAGAAGATACGTCGTAGAGATAGGAAGACTGGAGGAGGCAGAGGAGAAGATACGTCAGAGAGATAGGAAGACTGGAGGAGGCAGAGGAGAAGATACGTCAGAGAGATAGGAAGACTGGAGGAGGCAGAGGAGAAGATACGTCGTAGAGATAGGAAGACTGGAGGAGGCAGAGGAGAAGATACGTCGGAGAGATAGGAAGACTGGAGGAGGCAGAGGAGAAGATACGTCGGAGAGATAGGAAGACTGGAGGAGGCAGGGGAGAAGATACGTCGTAGAGATAGGAAGACTGGAGGAGGCAGAGGAGAAGATACGTCGGAGAGATAGGAAGACTGGAGGAGGCAGAGGAGAAGATACGTCGGAGAGATAGGAAGACTGGAGGAGGCAGAGGAGAAGATACGTCGGAGAGATAGGAAGACTGGAGGAGGCAGAGGAGAAGATACGTCGTAGAGATAGGAAGGCTGGAGGAGGCAGAGGAGAAGATACGTCGGAGAGATAGGAAGACTGGAGGAGGCAGAGGAGAAGATACGTCGGAGAGATAGGAAGACTGGAGGAGGCAGAGGAGAAGATACGTCGGAGAGATAGGAAGACTGGAGGAAGCAGAGAAGAAGTAGATATGTTAGCGAGGGGGCTGCCTTTGCACCTGACTTCTTATTTGCAACAGAATACTGAAACCCAAAGAAAGAGAGAAACAGGGAGACCTAGAGACATGGAAACAGAGAGACATAGAAACAGAGAGACATGGAAACAGAGTCCGAGAGACATGGGAACAGAGAAAGAGAGACATGGGAACAGAGTCTGAGAGACATGGGAACAGAGAAAGAGAGACATGGGAACAGAGAGACATGGAAAAAGAGACAGAGAGAGAGCGACAGGGAAACAGAGTGAGAGAGAGAAGAGAGACAGAAAAGAGAGACAGTGCAACAGGGAAACAGAGAGACAGTGAGACAAAACAGACTCACTAAGGCTGTTTACACAGGCAGCCCAATTCTGATCTTTTTTTCATTCATTGGTATTTTGACCCATTTTTTAGAGCTGATCCGATTGGTCTAAAGACGAATGAATGGAAATATATCAGAATTGGGTTGCCTGTGTAAAAACAGCGGCACATTACATGGCTCTGGAACACAACGACACACAGTACAGGTTTTGTCAGTTGCTGAATGGATGCACACATTGACAAGACAGATTCTGTAGCTATTGACGTGTGGCTGAACACTAAGGAAATTGGGTCATCATGGGTAGAATTGGCCGCAGTACACTGACAGCTGGCAAAGTGTGGACAAAAGGTGTTCCGGAATGCCAGGATGGGGGAACCCTCTGTGTCCTTATGTTCTCTTAACAGCTAGCACTCCCCATTAAATGCACCAAAGGCTGACATTTCCACAACTTTCTGTAACATCTGCTTTCCATACACCAATCAACAGCCGCTGTTTTTATTGAGAACAACAATGGCTTGTGTCTGCAGATAAGTCAGTCATCATTTAGAAGAGAGCATATTCTGCATTCCAGAATATGACGATGGGCTAGGCCTATAAATCTGAGACTGTTGGATGGGTTAGCACCAGGGCACAGTATGGGTTAGGCCTATAAATCTGAGACTGTTGGATGGGTTAGCACCAGGGCACAGTATGGGTTAGGCCTATAAATCTGAGACTGTTGGATGGGTTAGCACCAGGGCACAGTATGGGTTAGGCCTATAAATCTGAGACTGGTGGATGGGTCAGCACCAGGACACAGTATGGGTTAGGCCTATAAATCTGAGACTGTTGGATGGGTTAGCACCAGGGCACAGTATGGGTTAGGCCTATAAATCTGAGACTGTTGGATAGGTCAGCACCAGGGCACAGTATGGGTTAGGCCTATAAATCTGTGACTGTTGGATGGGTCAGCACCAGGGCACAGTATGGGCTAGGCCTATAAATCTGTGACTGTTGGATGGGTCAGCACCAGGGCACAGTATGGGCTAGGCCTATAAATCTGTGACTGTTGGATGGGTCAGCACCAGGGCACAGTATGGGCTAGGCCTATAAATCTGTGACTGTTGGATGGGTCAGCACCAGGGCACAGTATGGGTTAGGCCTATAAATCTGTGACTGTTGGATGGGTCAGCACCAGGGCACAGTATGGGTTAGGCCTATAAATCTGTGACTGTTGGATGGGTCAGCACCAGGGCACAGTATGGGCTAGGCCTATAAATCTGTGACAGTTGGATGGGTCAGCACCAGGGCACAGTATGGGCTAGGCCTATAAATCTGTGACTGTTGGATGGGTCAGCACCAGGACACAGTATGGGTTAGGCCTATAAATCTGTGACTGTTGGATGGGTCAGCACCAGGGCACAGTATGGGCTAGGCCTATAAATCTGTGACTGTTGGATGGGTCAGCACCAGGGCACAGTATGGGTTGGGCCTATAAATCTGAGACTGTTGGATGGGTCAGCACCAGGGCACAGTATGAGTTAGGCCTATAAATCTGTGACTGTTGGATGGGTCAGCACCAGGGCACAGGATGGGTTAGGTGTATAAATCCAGTCTACAGCATTTTACCTCGAGATTGAATCCCCAACTATTCCAACCACATCCTCCTCCTTTCACAACAAATCGCCATATTAACCAGAAAGAGCAACTCAAAGGCAGAAACCCTTCCTCATCCACAGCTGCATAAATACCTGTCCATTTCAATAGAAAATCATCTGCAGCAGCTCTTGGCTGAGCTCAATCACCAGATTCACAGCAGAAAGAAGAGGACAGAAAAATAAGCACTTCTGTCTAATACATATGAATCTCAGCAAGCCAGCACCAGGGCAGATTTCCTTAACTGGAGAGTCATACTTAACAATCAGTTGAGGCCTATAAATCTGCTAGAAGTGGAGGGGAGAGGAGAAGGAGATAGGAGTTGGAGGAAGGGCAGGAGAGAGGGATGGGAGGCCTATAAATCTGTGACTGTTGGATGGGTCAGGGCACAGATGGGAGGCCTATAAATCTGGACTGTTGGATGGGTCAGCACCAGGGGACAGATGGGCTAGGGTGACTGCGGATGGGTCAGCACCAGGGCACAGTAGGAGAGAAATCTGAGGATGGGTCAGGGGCAGAGGGTTAGGCCTATAAATCTGTGACTGTTGGATGGGGGGGGCACAGATGGGTGGAGGGATAAATCTGGACAGTTGGATGGGTCAGCACCAGGGCACAGTAGGGCTAGGCCTATAAATCTGTGACTGTTGGATGGGTCAGGGGACAGTATGGGTTAGGCCTATAAATCTGTGACTGTTGGATGGGTCAGCACCAGGGCACAGTATGGGCTAGATAAATCTGTGACTGTTGGATGGGTCAGCACCAGGGCACAGTATGGGTTGGGCCTATAAATCTGAGACTGTTGGATGGGTCAGCACCAGGGCACAGTATGAGTTAGGCCTATAAATCTGTGACTGTTGGATGGGTCAGCACCAGGGCACAGGATGGGTTAGGTGTATAAATCCAGTCTACAGCATTTTACCTCGAGATTGAGTCCCCAACTATTCCAACCACATCCTCCTCCTTTCACAACAAATCGCCATATTAACCAGAAAGAGCAACTCAAAGGCAGAAACCCTTCCTCATCCACAGCTGCATAAATACCTGTCCATTTCAATAGAAAATCATCTGCAGCAGCTCTTGGCTGAGCTCAATCACCAGATTCACAGCAGAAAGAAGAGGACAGAAAAATAAGCACTTCTGTCTAATACATATGAATCTCAGCAAGCCAGCTGGCAGATTTCCTTAACTGGAGAGTCATACTTAACAATCAGTTGAGCTAGAAGTGGAGGGGAGAGGAGAAGGAGAGAAGAGGAAAGAGGAGGGAGAGAAGAGGAGAGTCCCGAGGAGAGAGGAGGAGAGAAGAGGAGGATCTGAGGAGAGGGGAGAGGAGTGGAGAAGAGGAGAGGGGAGAGAGTAGAGAAGAGGAGGGGAGAGAGGGAGAGGAGGAAAACGGGGAGAGGGGAGAGAGAAGAGGAGAGAGAGGAGAGGGGAGAGGAGAGAAGAGGAGAGGGAGAGGAGTGGAGGGAAGAGGAGAGGGGAGAGAGTAGAGAAGAGGAGGGGGAGAGAGGGGGAGAGGAGGAAAAAGCGGGGAGAGGGGAGAGAGAAGAGGAGAGAAGAGGAGAGGGAGAGGAGAGAGAAGAGGAGAGGGAGAGGAGTGGAGGGAAGAGGAGAGGGAGAGAGTAGAGAAGAGGAGGGGAGAGAGGGGAGAGGAGGAAAACGGGGAGAGGGGAGAGAGAAGAGGAGAGAAGAGGAGAGGGGAGAGGAGAGAAGAGGAGAGGGGAGAGGAGTGGAGGGAAGAGGAGAGGGGAGAGAGTAGAGAAGAGGAGGGAGAGAGGGGAGAGGAGGAAAACGGGGAGAGGGGAGAGAGAAGAGGAGAGAAGAGGAGAGGGAGAGGAGAGAAGAGGAGAGGGGAGGGAGTGGAGGGAAGAGGAGAGGGAGAGAGTAGAGAAGAGGAGGGGAGAGAGGGAGAGGAGGAAAACGGGGAGAGGGGAGAGAGAAGAGGAGAGAAGAGGAGAGGGGAGAGGAGAGAAGAGGAGAGGGGAGAGGAGTGGAGGGAAGAGGAGAGGGGAGAGTAGAGAAGAGGAGGGGAGAGAGGGGAGAGGAGGAAAACGGGGAGAGGGGAGAGAGAAGAGGAGAGAAGAGGAGAGGGGAGAGGAGAGAAGAGGAGAGGGGAGAGGAGTGGAGGGAAGAGGAGAGGGGAGAGAGTAGAGAAGAGGAGGGGAGAGAGGGGAGGGAGGAAAACGGGGGAGGGGAGAGAGAAGAGGAGAGAAAGAGGAGAGGGAGAGGAGAGAAGAGGAGAGGGGAGAGGAGTGGAGGGAAGAGGAGAGGGGAGAGAGTAGAGAAGAGGAGGGGAGAGAGGGGAGAGGAGGAAAACGGGGAGAGGGGAGAGAGAAGAGGAGAGAAGAGGAGAGGGGAGAGGAGAGAAGAGGAGAGGGGAGAGGAGTGGAGGGAAGAGGAGAGGGGAGAGAGTAGAGAAGAGGAGGGGAGAGAGGGGAGAGGAGGAAAACGGAGAGGGGAGAGAGAAGAGGAGAGAAGAGGAGAGGGGAGAGGGGAGAGGTGAGGGGCGAGAGGAGAGGAGAGGGGAGAGGGGAGAGGGGAGAGGGGAGAGGGGAGAGGAGAGGGGCGAGAGGAGAGGAGAGGGGAGAGGAGAGAAGATATTTTTTACGCTCACTGTACGCTGAGTAAACATGTCACCCTGTCCACAATATGACGAATAGCAGTAAACAGACAAACAAGCAAACAAATATGCATGCACATATCCATGAACAATATCCAAATAGATACAAGAATAGAACACACATACTAAACTTGTGCCTGTGTACACCATACACATACTAATAGTAAGCTATGCCAAGTCTCCATTGCCCAGTAACAGTAAGCAGTAAGTGCTGGTACTATAATGAGCATCCAGCAGTCTGATCTCTTTGAAACTAGAGGTCGACCGATTAATCGGAATGGCTGATTAATTAGTATTTTTTAAATTAGTATTTTTGGGCGCCGATTTTATTTAACTAGGCAAGTCAGTTAAGAACACATTCTTATTTTCAATGACGGCATAGGAATGGTGGGTTAACTGCCTTGTTCAGGGGCAGAACGACAGATTTTCACCTTGTCAGCTCGGGGGATCCAATCTTGCAACCTTACAGTTAACTAGTCCAACGCAATAACGACCTGCCTCTCTCTCGTTGCACTCCCCAAGGAGACTTCCTGTTACGCGAATGCAGTAAGCCAAAGTAAGTTGCTAGCTAGCATTAAACTTATCTTCTAAAAAACAATCAATCATAATCACTAGTTAACTACACATGGTTGATGATATTACTAGATATTATCTAGCGTGTCCTGCGTTGCATATAATCTGATTGAGCATACAAGTATCTAAGTATCTGCCTGAGCGGTGGTATGCAGAAGCAGGAGCGTAAACATTCATTCAAACAGCACTTTCGTGCGTTTTGCCAGCAGCTCTTCATTTTGCTTCAAGCATTGCGCTGTTTATGACTTCAAGCCTATCAACTCCCGAGATGAGACTGGTGTAACCGAAGTGAAATGGCTAGCTAGTTAGCGCTAGCTAATAGCGTTTCAAACGTCACTCGCTCTGAGCCTTCTAGTAGTTGTTCGCCTTGCACTGCATGGGTAACGTTGCTTTGATGATGGCTGTTGTCGTTGTGTTGCTGGTTCGAGCCCAGGGAGGAGCGAAGAGAGGGACAGAAGCTATACTGTTACACTGGCAATACTAAAGTGCCTATAAGAACATCCAATAGTCAAAGGTTAATGAAATACAAATGGTATAGAGGGAAATAGTCCTATAATTCCTATAATAACTACAACCTAAAACTTCTTATCTGGGAATATTGAAGACTAATGTTAAAAGGAACCACCAGCTTTCATATGTTCTCATGTTCTGAGCAAGGAACTGAAACATTAGCTTTCTTACATAGCACATATTGCACTTTGTTTTTGCATTATTTAAACCAAATTGAACATGTTTCATTATTTACTTAAGGCTAAATTGATTTTATTGATGTATTACATTAAGTTAAAATAAGTGTTCATTCGGTATTGTTGTAATTGTCATTATTACAAATACATTTAAACAAATTGGCCGATTAATTGGTATCGGCTTTTTTGGTCTTCCAATAACCGGTATTGGTATCGACGTTGAAAAATCATAATCGGTCGACCTCTATTTGATACCGTTATGAGGTATGCTATAATTTACAAGGTACTGTAGATAATAACAAACACTGGTACAACACACTGATAGACACACAGTGACCATACAGTGAGACACCCCCTAGTTGATCCCCAGAGGATGAGCTGTCAATTCGATTCCCTCTAGCCAGTCTGTCCCTCTCACCTGATCCTATATAGCCTTAGATAGAGTAGACAGAGGTTTATCCTTACTGATCCTATAGAGCACTCAGCCTTGGA